>NW_025868019.1:0-1273 GCF_002878395.1 Capsicum annuum
GAGCTTCAACAAGTCCATACCAATCATTCAGGGACGAATAATCCCAAGGGGGAGATAATGTAACACCCCGCACTTTTGGGCTAAAGTTTGAACCACCTTTTCTATGCGTATAGACCCGATCCAATGATTCTTTGTTAATAAATGTGTAATGATAAATCTTGTAGTGTGTGAATACCTTTGAATATGAATTGAGGTCACAAAAATCCCCTAACTTAAATACTAGTTGAAAACTTTTCTATCGATTAAGTTTTAGTGGACGTTTCAACTTGGGTCAACTTACATCGACTATTACTCCTAGAATATGACGAGTAAGAGGGCCTACTATATATCAAATGAAAAGTATTCGAGTCTTCTTTCCAATACCTCCAACCTTTTATTAATTCGAGTCCGAAGTAAGATGTTATGAGTGTTTGAATGAGACACTGTCCAGGCTATGCGATGGGGCATGAGACGCCCACTTAAGGCTATGCCATGGGCTGTGGCATCGCCCAGCTTGTCTTGTTTCATGGGATGTGTATGGACCACCTTGGGTAAAGCAGCGTAAAAAATCTATTTTAGTGTTATTTAAGTACAATACGGTCCTTTCACGTCCCATTACAATCCCTAAATATTTATAGCCGAATTACAACCCTAATGGACGTTAATTCCTCCTAAAAAATCCCTAATTCATCTTCTAAGTCACAAGAGGAGAAAATCAACTTACGGTTTGCTCTTTTAAGCTTAAAGGTTTGATCTTTTCTTGAATTTTTCGTCAATTAAGGTACACAGGGTATTCCTAAACTACATGTGCATGGTGAAATCGTTATAATAATGTTTAAATGTTGAGAAATCATGAATTTACATTGACAATGATGCATTGTGAAACCTTCTTGGAAATATTGTTTTGGTCTTGAGGCCTTCCCCTTGAAACTTGATTGTTTCTCATATATATATATATATATATATATATATATATATGTATGCAATGGATGTTTTGAAATTTGAATCGAGAGCATAAATATTTATACTCCCTCTCTTGTTATGAACTATTGATTTCATATTGAGAAAGCATGATGGAATTGTCTTCATTGTTGTTAATTGACTTGGTATTTGTGATGATATGAAGAGAGGGCAATTTTATTAATTGTATAAGTGAAAGTGACAATTTAAAGAATTTCATGGTTTGTTACAAGATACATGACCACCACGTGTTTGTGAATTGAAATTGAGGATATTTCCCTAAGTTTCATGAATTTCACTATAGCATCCTCTTGAATTGTTTAAATGATTTGGT
>NW_025868020.1:0-4417 GCF_002878395.1 Capsicum annuum
CTCGCCATTTATTGTTGATTATGTTGTGTTAATTTTTCGAAGATAGGGTGAGCTCTTAGAGTTGGAGTCACCTATTTTATTCTATCTTTAGATATTCAGTCATTTGTTATCGAGGCAGATGTTGTTGACTATTCTAAGTCTTTAAGTTGTAATTCTATTAAATGCTCTTGTACTAACTCTACCAGGTCTTGGGATGGTATCTTATAGTGACTGTTTTATCTATTTAGATATATTTTCCAATATAAATTGTGTTGTTGATTTCCTCCTAAGTTGGGTATTTTCCACAGAGATATATATGTTTATGTTAGAGTTAGAGTTAGAGTTAAAATTAGATTTAGAGTTAAAATATTTACCTACAAAAATAGAAAACTAATTATGCGAAGACCATTTAAAAATAGAGAAACTTTTAGAAAAATTAAAAAATCATTAATTAGTAATTATTCAGAATATATAAGTCTAAATAAAACAAAAGAAAATCCACAAAAACTAGCCTATTTAATTACATTAATATCTAGTATTGAATCAAAATTAATAACACATTTAAAATCTAGAAGAATGAAACATATACCACCTAATTATAATAAAATTAGATTTAGATATCCACCGAGATATTATAAATATAATTTAAAATGAATAAAATACAACGATATAAAGAATTAAAACAAATTATCTCTGAAAAACGTAAAGAATTAAAAATAAGAATAGAAAGACTACATTATAATATATTTGCAGGAGTTAGTAAAAATTCAATAGATACACAAAAAGATGAAATATCAAAATTAGAATCACAAATAGATAGTTTAGAATATGTATATCAACATGACCTATTCACAATAAAATGAATAAAGAAGAATTTATAATAGATGAAAAAATATATGAAAATTACGAAGGATCAAAAATAAAAATAGTATTTTCTAATCTAGGACGAAGATATAAGAAAATAGGTGAACATTTATATTTAATGTTAGAAAAAGAAGAATTAAAATTAGAAGATAAATTAACAGCAATGGTAAGAATAGAAAAAGAAAATGAAGAGATAGATAGGAAAAAAGAAATAGAAAAAATAAAACAACAAACTACGGAAGAAATACGAAAAATAGAAGAAACCAAAAATAATAGAATTGCTGAATTAGAAAAAGAATTACAAATGTTAAAAGAACTGTATGAACAAAGACAAAAAGAAAAAGACGAAAAGGATAGAGAACAGAAATTACTAAATGAGATAAATCAATTTAAGGAAAAACTAGAAATAAAAAACGAAGAATTAGAAATAAATAATATAGATATTGAAGAAACAGATCATTATGAGTCCGAAGATAGTGAAACATACACGGAAATATTAACAAATACAAAAAATTTAGAAATCAATGAAGAACAAAAAATTTATGAGGAAAACTTAGAAGATACCCAAGAAGTAAATACTCTTGATAAAAAAGAAAATGAAAATATAATACCTAAAACAACAAGAATAAGAAAACCCATATATTATAAGAATAAGTTTAAAAAATATAATGAATATGATAAATAGATACCAAAACAAATAGTGAATAAAAATTATAACTTTTTAGATCTAGATTGTGTAATAGATACAGAAAAGACAATACAATTATGGACAGGATATATGACAAAACAATTATTAGATAATAATATAAATATAACAGATGCACCGGAATATATAGAAAAAACATTAATAGGATCAGTAAAACTATGGTTTGCAAATCTAACCGAAAATAGCAAAAAAGTATTAAGAACTAATAAACCTATAGAAGGAACATCATCGACAACAACTAAACTAACACCTATAGAATTATTAAAAAAATATGAAACAGCTATAAAAGATGAATTTGGTAGTACGACAACAATCGAAGAAGACCAAAATGAAGAAAAAGATACAAATAGAAATTTAATGTTAAAATTAGCAATATGCAATATGTGCTATATAGATGAATATACTTGCGCATTTAAAGAATATTATTACAAAGGAGCATATAGTATAGAAGAAAGTAAAGAAATAAGAAAGTTATATTTTAATAAATTACCCGAGCCATTTAGTTCGAAAATAATAAAAAGTTGGGAAGAAGCAAAAATAGTAGATACGTTAGGAGCAAGAATAAAATATTTACAACAATGGTATAGAAACTTATGTGAAAAATATAGAGAAGAATTAAAAATGGAAAAAACATTAATAAGAAATTTAGCCTGTTGCAAAAATAAAACAGCACCCAATTTGGATGCGAAGAAAGATATTATAAGAAAAGAAAAAGACATAAAAAATACAAGAAATATAAAAAATCAAAATATAAATATAAAAAACCAAGAAAAAGATATTATATAAAAAATTATAAACATAAAAGACCATATAGAAAAAAGAAATCTATAAAAGAATGTACTTGTTATAATTGTGGAAAGTTAGGACATTTAGCTAGAGATTGTAAATTACCTAAAAATCCAAAAAATAAACAAATATCAGAAATAAAAATAGAAAATACCGAATACATGCAGATAGATTATATAGATTATGAATTAGAAAGTGAAGATAGTATATATGAAATTTCAGAAAACGAAACAGATAATGAAATAGATAGCGAAATAGATGAATCAAATGACTGAAGAAGATATAAAAATAATAACAAAGGAAGAATATTTAAATGATGAAGGAACGGAACAAAAGATAATATTTGACAGTAATATATTTGATGAAATAAAAGGAAAAGAATTAGATTTAAGTGTAGAAAAAATATTTAAAATACCAACAATAAAAAATATTTTTACTAGGAAAAAAGATGAATATTATGTAGTATGTCAAAAAGAACATGTAATAGACTGCAGATATGCAAAAGGAAAAGCTAGTATACCACTGGTAACAAAAAGAATAATTAATAAAGAAATAAATGATATAAAAAGTAAAGGAGATCCAATAAAATATGTACACCTTGGAGGTACAGAGATATTAATAAAAGCATGTTTTAGAGAAGGAATAGATACACCAATAGAGTTATATTTAGCAGACGATAGAATTATAAAACCTATAGAAAAAAGCATAATAACTGCCGTAAAAGGAAATCTAATATACCAAAAATTTAAATTTATAATAAGTGCAAATTATTCAGTAGCCGTAACAGATAGGAATATAGATAAATCATTAGTATTATATTGGAAAATATCAGGAATAGAATTAACCCCAGGAAGTAAAATATTTACAGCAAGATGTAAAAATCTATATGTATTAACAACAAAACATAAAATAACAGGAAAAAATAAGATTAACAAAATACAAATAGAAAGCCCATTCGAACAAATAGTAAAAACAATAGATTATAATGATTATACCTATAGAGACATAGATACAGAAGAAAATTTAGAAATAGTGAATGATAGAATTAGTACAACTAAAAGAATAGCTAACGAAAAGCCAGAATCATCAAGCTCATCAAAAAGAACAAGTTATGAAACAAATTCAATAAATAATTTAAACCAATATTACATAACGGGAAAAATAAATGGAAAAGAATATTTAATACTTTTGAATACAGGACAAGAAGAAAATCATATAGCAAAATATCTAGTAAAAAGTGAAGAAATAAAAACTGACAATAATATATGCCCAGATCTACCAAGAAGTTTAATAAATAATAAAAATATAGCAGAAAAGAAATAATATTAGGAGTTAGAAAAATAAAAATAGAATTCGAAGTAAAAGAAGAAATACAAAAAGCAGACATAATATTAGGAATAAAATGGTTAGAACAAGTAAAACCATATAATATAGAACATACACAATTAACCTTAACATATAACCAAGAAAAGTTATTCTTAAAAAGAGCCTTAACATGAAATGAAGATACATGTATTAATGAAGATAGTAGTAGAAGGATATTACAGTAGATATTATACGCCTATGATAGATACAGGAGCCGAAGCTAATTTATGTAGATATAATTGCTTACCAGAAAGCAAATGGGATAAACTAAAAACACCAATAATAGTTAAAGGGTTTAATAATGAAGGAAGCTTAATTACTTATAAAGCTAGGAATGTAAAAATACAAGTATGGGATAAGATATTAACAATAGAAGAAATTTATAACTATGAATTAACATCAAAAGATATACTTTTAGGAATGCCATTTTTAGATAAATTATACCCACATATAATAACCAAAACAGACTGGTGGTTTACAACACCATGTAAACAAAAAGTAAGAGCAAAAAGAGTTAATAATAAAATAAGAAAGAAAACTGATTGGATAAAAGGAAGTGAAAAAATTACACAAAAGTTAGAAAATATAAATAATACTGAAGATACAGTAGAATTAGTAGTATTTTCGATAAATAAAACAGAAATGACTATATTTTCAATAAATAAAATAGAAATAATTCAGAAAAAATTAGAAAAATTATATAGTGAAGATCCATTA
>NW_025868021.1:0-1288 GCF_002878395.1 Capsicum annuum
TGTAAGTTTAATGACGTGAGGCGGGAGAATGAGGTAGTAGTGAGGCTAGAAGCACAGGAGGTAGGGAAGAGGGATAAGTTCAAGTATCTCGGGTCCGTGATCCAGAGTAACGGTGAGATTGACGAGGATGTCTCGCACCGTATTGGGGCGGGATGGATGAAGTGGAAACTCGCATCGGGGGTGCTGTGTGATAAGAAGGTGCCGCCCAAGCTTAAAGGCAAATTCTATAGGGTGGTAGTCCGTCCGGCCTTGCTGTATGGAGCGGAGTGTTGGCCAGTTAAGAACTCCCACATCCAAAGAATGAAGGTGGCAGAAATGCGGATGTTGCGCTGGATGTGTGGACTGACCCGAGGGGATAGAGTTCGGAATGAGACTATCCGGGAGAAGGTTGGTGTGACTTCAGTGGAGTGTAAGATGCGGGAAGCACGATTGAGATGGTTCGGACACGTGAAGAGGAGGGGCACGGATACCCCGGTCCGTAGGTGTGAGAGGCTAGCGTTGGATGGTTTTAGACGGGGTAGGGGTAGACCGAAGAAGTACTGGGGTGAGGTGATTAGGCGGGACATGGAACAGTTACAGCTCACCGAGGACATGACCCTAGATAGGAAGGTATGGAAGATGCGAATTACGGCAGAGGATTAGGGCCAGTTCGGGTCGCTAGTGTAGGGAATAAATTGGTGGGGGTGTATTCCTGTTATGATTCCGTATTCAATGTTCCGTGTTCCGTGTTCCATGTTTATTACGAATATGTGTGCTTTCCTTTGCTGTATATTCCTGCATTCCTGCTTTACTCTGTTTTATATTCCTTATGGGTGCCGTATCTATGTTATGTCATCTGCTTCTGTGCTGTACTATGTGTTGTGTGATATCTCGTGACTTGAGCCGGGGGTCTTTCGGAAACAGCCTTTCTACTTCATCAGAGGTAGAGGTATGGACTGCGTACATCTTACCCCCCCAGACCCCACTAAGTGGGAATACACTGGGTTTGTTGTTGTTGTTGTTGTTGTACGAGAAGTAGATATGGAAGACGTTAGGCAATGAATCTTGATTTTACTTAATCCAGAGAAAAAACCTATTGCCAGAGCCATTAGAGAAAAATTTATTTCAGAAGAATTATTAACCAAATATTGCAAGTTAATTGGACATAAATATCCAGACCATCAATGTTCAAAATGTAATGGAGAAGATAATATTGTCCCAGAAGTTCAACTGGAATAGAAGAAGATAAAAGCGACAGCTGAAAGATGCAAGATATGAAGCAATAATGGAGATACAAAGCAATAAAAAG
>NW_025868022.1:0-2445 GCF_002878395.1 Capsicum annuum
AGATATAAAAATAATAACAAAGGAAGAATATTTAAATGATGAAGGAACGGAACAAAAAATAATATTTGATAGTAACATATTTGATGAAATAAAAGGAAAAGAATTAGATTTAAGTGTAGAGAAAATATTTAAAATACCAATAATAAAAACTATTTTTACTAGGAAAAAGGATGAATATTATGTAGTATGCCAAAAAGAACATGTAATAGACTGCAGATATGCAAAAGGAAAAGCTAGTATACCACTAGTAACAAAAAGAATAATCAATAAAGAAATAAATGATATAAAAAGTAAAGGAGATCCAATAAATTTTGTACACCTTGGAGGTACAGAGATATTAATAAAAGCATGTTTTAGAGAAGAAATAGATACACCAATAGAATTATATTTAGCAGATGATAGAATTATAAAACCTATAGAAAAAAGCATAATAACTGCCGTAAAAGGAAATCTAATATATCAAAAATTTAAATTTATAATAAGTGCAAATTATTCAGTAGCAGTAACAGATAGAAATATAGATAAATTACTAGTATTATATTGGAAAATATCAGGAATAGAATTAACCCCAGGAAGTAAAATATTTACAGCAAGATGTAAAAATCTATATGTATTAACAACAAAACATAAAATAACAGGAAAAAATAAGATTAACAAAATACAAATAGAAAGCCCATTCGAACAAATTGTAAAAACAATAGATTATAATGATTATACCTATAGAGACATAGATACAGAAGAAAATTTAGAAATAGTAAATGATAGAATAAGTACAACGAAAAGAATAGCTAATGAAAAACCAGAATCATCAAGCTCATAAAAAAGAACAAGTTATGAAACAAATTCAATAAGTAATTTAAACCAATATTACATAACAGGAAAAATAAATGAAAAAGAATATCTAATACTTTTGAATACAGGACAAGAAGAAAATCATATAGCAAAATATCTAGTAAAAAATGAAGAAATAAAGACTGATAATGATATGTGCCCAGATCTACCAAGAAGTTTAATAAATAATAAAAATATAGCAGAAAAAGAAATAATAATAGGAGTTAGAAAAATAAAAATAGAATTCGAAGTAAAGGAAGAAATGCAAAAAGCAGATATAATATTAGGAATAAAATGGTTAGAACAAGTAAAACCATATAATATAGAACATACACAATTAACCTTAACATATAACAAAGAAAAGTTATTCTTAAAAAGAGCCTTAACATGAAATGAAGCTATATGTATTAATGAAGATAGTAGTAGAAGGATATTACAGTAGATATTATATGCCTATGATAGATACAGGAGCAGAAGCTAATTTATGTAGATATAATTGTTTACCAGAAAGCAAATGGGATAAATTAAAAACACCAATAATAGTTAAAGGATTTAATAATGAAGGAAGCTTAATTACTTATAAAGCTAGGAATGTAAAAATACAAGTATGGGATAAGATATTAACAATAAAAGAAATTTATAATTATGAATTAACATCAAAAGATATACTTTTAGGAATGCCATTCTTAGATAAATTATACCCACATATAATAACCAAAACAGACTGGTGGTTTACAACACCATGTAAACAAAAAGTAAGAGCAAAAAGAGTTAATAAGAAAGAAAACTGATTGGATAAAAGAAAGTGAAAAAATTACACAAAAGTTAGAAAATATAAAAAATACTGAAGATACAATAGAATTAGTAGTATTTTCGATAAATAAAACAGAAATAACTATATTTTCAATAAATAAAATTGAAATAATTCAGAAAAAATTAGAACAATTATATAGTGAAGATCCATTAAAAGGATGGGAAAAACATAAAACTACTATAAAATTGAATTAATAGATAAAAATAGCATAATAACACAAAAACCATTAACATATAATTTTGATGATTTAAAAGAATTTAAAATGCACATAGATGAATTATTAGAAAAACAATATATACAAAAAAATAATAGCAAACATAATAGTCCAGCATTTATAGTAAATAAACATAGTGAACAAAAAAGAGGAAAAAGTAGGATGGTTATTGACTATAGAAATTTAAATGCAAAAACTATAACATATAATTATCCAATACCAAATAAGATATTAAAAATAAGACAAATTCAAGGATATAATTATTTTAGCAAATTCGATTGTAAATCAGGATTTTACCACCTAAAGCTAGAAGAGGAATCTAAAGAATTAACCGCATTTACGGTACCACAAGAATTTTATGAATGGAACGTGTTACCATTTGGATATAAAAATGCACTAGGTAGATATCAACATTTTATGGATAATTATTTTAAACAATTATCTAATTGTATAGTATACATAGATGATATATTATTATACACAAAAACCAAAGAAGAACATTTAAAATTATTAGAACAGTTTACAGATATAATAGAAACATCGGGAATAAGTCTAAGCAAAAAGAAAGCTGAAATTATGAAAAATC
>NW_025868023.1:0-4727 GCF_002878395.1 Capsicum annuum
AGTGAATTAGTGACTTGAAAATGTTTAAGTGTAGTAGGTACTTGAAATGTGAACTTTTGTTTTGAATTTAGTAAAGTACATGGTCACTTGTGAAGTGAATTAGTTACTTGAAATGCGTAAGTGTAGGTACTTGAAATGTGATCCTTTGTTTTGAATTTAGTAAAGTACATGGTCACTTGAGAAGTGAATTAGCAACTTGAAAATGTTTTAAGTGTGGGTACTTGAAATGAGAACTTTTATTTTGAATTTAGTTTAGTTTGGTAACTTGTGAAGTGAATTAGTGACTTGAAAATGTTTAAGTGTAGGTACTTGAAATGTGAAATTTTGTTTTGAATTTAGTTTAGTTTGGTAACTTGTGAAGTGAATAGTAACTTGAAAATGTTTCAAGTGTAGGTATTTGAAATGTGAACTTTTATTTCGAATTTAGTTTAGTTTGGTAACATATGAAGTGAATTAGCGACTTGAAGTGAAAACAGGAAAAGCGACCACATGTGGTCGGTTTTTGTGGTCGCGTTTCTTGTTTTTTCTAGTAGTGGTAGTTACTTGAAAATATGGTTAAGTATACTAACTTGAAACATGTACTAGTGACTTGGAAATTGTTAAAGTGTAGTTACTTGAAATGTGAATTAGTTACTTGAAAGTGGTTAAGTATATTTACTTGAAAATGGTTAAGTATATTACTTGAAATGTGAATTAATTATTTGAAAATGGTTAAGTGTACTGATTTAAAATATGTACTAGTGAATTGAAAATGGTTAAGTGTAGTGACTTGAAATGTGAATTAGTTACTTGAAAATGGTCAAGTGTAGTGACTTGAAATGTGTAGTAGTGACTTGAAAATGGTTTAAGTATAGTTACTTGAAAATGTTAATATATACATATTTATATTTGTTGATTGTTATGATTTTATTTGATACTATAATATCATATAATTTATGCTAATAATGTATTTTTAGCACTTTTTATGACCTGAATTAATATATTCTTATGCAGAATGAGTTTGAAAGAAAGAAACAAGAAATATTAGTTGCTCAAAGTGCATCAATTGTGGAAGGAGGATGAGAAAAGAATTAGACTTCTTGATGAAACATGTATATAAGAAATCATCTGTAAATGATTAACGCCCATCTCAAGAAGACAACCAAGCTTATAAGGATGAAAGTGATGATGACTCTGACGACATGAATGAAATTGATAATCCTGATAACGTGAATGAAAGTGATCTGATCTTGATGGTTGGTAGTTTTATTGAGGATTCAAGTTTAAAATATTTCATTTTGGACCATTTAAGAATCATACATTATTGATGTGGATGTTTAGAATTATGTATTTTTTGTTAGCTGTGAGGGTTGACATTAGATTTGTATTGAATGATGTTTTTGAGAATTATTGAAAGTTTTGAATAGATTTTTAATTAATTGTGAAATATTTTTAGTAATTTACGTGTGAATTTTTATGGGGATGTATATGCTAAATATTTATGAATTTTTTTTTGAAAAAATTTGTTCTTGCGGATTTATTTGGGGTATTTCATACGAATTTTCTTGCGAAATAGTTTCATAAATATCTGCAAGAAATTTAACCAAATAATTCATGCAAATTTTTATGGTTAATCGCAAATAAATATGCAAATAATGTACCTGCGGATTTATTTTCGCAGCTAAATTACCTAGGGATTTACTTGAGAATCTTCGTGGGGAATAATTTGAGAATTTTTTCCTGAAAATCCACAGATAAAATCCTTTTTATGAAATTTTATCAATGAATTCATGCAAAATTTTGATATTTAATTGCAAATAAATCCGTAAATAACGTAACTATGGATTTATTTTTGTAGCTAAATTACCTAGGAATTTACTTGAGAATGTTCGTGGGGAATAATTTATGATTTTTTCGTAAAAATTCGCAGGTAAAATATGCAGATAAATCCGCAAATAACATACCTGCAGATTTATTTTCGCAGCTAAATTACCTAGGAATTTTATAAATTCGTAGGTAATAATTACCTACGAAGGTATTTCCTTTGGATTCTAATTGGTGAGAAAATCCACAGGTAATCAAATTATCTGGGGATTTTACCACATTATCCCTATGAAAATCCCCAGGTAATAAGCAGTTTTCTAGTAGTGCGTCAAGAAAAAATAAGTTCTACATTTGTAAAGCCCCATGGTCGTTGTAATAGTGAACTTGTGTTGTTGTTTGATATGGACTTTGATAATTTTAACTCATTGTTGGGGATGTAAATATTTTTACCCATGTGTTGTAACAGATGGACATTAGCTGGAAGAACACAATACAGTTTATCAGTCTTGATCGTGTTCAACCAACAGATGACCAATATGTTGCAACAGATAGGTCATCTGTTGGACCAATACAATACAGTTCTAGCCACAAAACCAACAGATGACCAATCTGTTACAACAGTTAGTCCATCTGTTGAAAGAAAAAACTCTTGCTATTGCTATTGAATTCAAAATTGTTTCGTACCTTCGGCCGTTGACATGTTTGTTGAAAAGAAGAAATAGACAATGATTATTAAATAAAAATAACAAACTAAAATGGCTATTAAATTAAAAATGGGGATTAAAAAGTGAAAAGTTATGATTTTTCGACTATTTAATAAAGAAAAACATTTCATAAATAAATAATAAGAAAATAAAAAATAAACACAATTTAAAACCGTAAAGGAAATAGTTATTTAATTTTAATGATTGATGTTATTTAATTTTAGTTTTAATAACCTTTTTGTTTTAATTTTTTTTTAATTTAAATAATCGAAAAGTCACCAGTTTGAATTAATTAAGGTATATGATAATTAAAAAAGAGGTGAACAGTTGTGACTTTTTGTCTAACACATTCAAAACAGTTGATGAATCAAGTTTCTCATCTGTTGCAAGTAATGAATCAACTATTGGGAGAAACAACAACTCCTCCAACAGATGGTCCATCTGTCGCAACAGATAACTCATCTGTCGCAATAGATAACATATTTGTTACAACATATGGCTCATCTGTTGTACTCATGGACCACTTGTTGCAACAGATAGACCATCTATTGCACGCATGGACCATTTACAGATAGATAATTCGTTGCAACAGATGGACCATCTGTTGCAACAACTCAATAAAAATGATATTTATTAAAAGAAACAGTTATTGAAAAAGTGAGAAATTCTTCGATTATTTAACTAAGAAAAATAGTTATTTAATTTTAAAAACTAATTAAAAATTAAAAAGTTAAAAAATTATGACTTTTCACAATAATAAAAAAGTCACCACTGTTTTATCCTTTTCGGATTTCTATTTGGCGAGAAAATAGTTTTGACCCTTCTTAAGACTATTTCAAAAGATTTGAGGAAAATTCGAAATAATTTTAAGAAATTCACAGAGTCGCCATTTGATTTTTATAGAGAAATCAAGAAAAGTTTTAAAAAGAGTTTCAAAGGTTCAAAAAAAAAAAAATAAACTTTTAAAACTAGAAATTCTGGGTAAGGGTTCAATTAACGCCCTAAGAAGATTTTTAAGGCAATTAGAAGAGTTTGTTTAAAACAATTTACCAAAAGAACTAACTTGGCTAATTAAAGTGGCTAATTTTTGTAAAGACTTGATTTTATAGAATATATTAAAATTATTTATTTAAACATTTAAAAATGACATATTTATTCAAAGGAGAAAACAGTTTATTTGAATTGAACTAAATTGTAACTTTCCGGACGTAAGAGGAAAATGATTTGGCTTTCATGGAGAAAGAAAAAATTTCAAAATTATTTTCTTATTATTAATTATTATTAAAAAAAAAAGTCGATTAGGTTATAGATAATACCTTTGGAAAAAAAAAAATAGGAGAGTAAAAACGGCTTCACTAATTTTTGAAGAGTTGATTTTCAAAACAAATTAGTTTATTAGACTTAGAGATTAGTTTCTTAGATTTGGAGAAAATTATGTTAATCCAAATAAACTATTAGTTGTATGAACATAACAAAATCATTTTGAAAAATACTTAGTTCTTTAGAAGGCTTATTTTAAGGGGAAAATCAGAGGAATCAATTTAATTTTTTTTTAGACAGGACAAATTAGGTGAAAAAATTATGAATTGAATTAAAGAAAACTAAGATAAAATAAAATGACAACACTTAAAGGGAATTTACCTAGGTTAATCGATTAGAATGTTGGTACACATAAACAAAGATGAATTATAAGCTACAAAAATTATACAAAAATTGAATTGGGCCCTTAATTGACCCATTAATAAAGCAGCACAATTTTGGGCTTTGAATTATGGGCTTCAGTCCATTTTTTCTGAAGTGTATACCAACTGTATATCATCAACTTCAACATCTGCATTTATCTGTCCATCACCAGGTATACACTGTATATCAGCGTGAAAACCTGCTTATTTCCCCTCCATTTTTTATTGTGTGGGGTGTAATAGTTCGCAGCTGCCACTTCCAAAGTGTACCATCAGTGTAAACCCAACGGAATGCAAGAAGTGGGAGTCTTAGGACTCAGCATGGGAGTTCATGCATAGTAGGAAACAAAGATTAAAAATGTAACTGAATCATTCAAGCAACTTATGCACTTCAAACATGACCAAACCAACAAATACAACATTAAGTATTGAATTTCAAACCCATCAACATCTCCACATGATCGGTTTTCACAAATAACAACATTCCAAAAAAAACAAACTCCTAGATCATTTGTCCAAATAAACAGCAACAACAACA
>NW_025868024.1:0-5767 GCF_002878395.1 Capsicum annuum
TTATACAACTGCATACACCCCCATATATTCGGTTCCTTTCCATGGTACTTACCCACATCTTTGGATATGGGCTGCATTTTCTCAGAATGTAGGTTCAGGTGCTCAGTTCCAGGTTCGACAGTGATTCTTTGGGTATGCTATTCTACATCCTCTATTGTGGTGAGTCCTCATATTCCGAGCACATGATGTCTGATATTGATTTCACGGAATTGTTTACATTTGATAACTGAGTATGAGTCAGTTGGGGCATGTTTTAATGGCTCGCTGGTTTTATTGATTTTCTTAGAGGCTTGTCAGACTAGTATAGATGTTGGGAGTTAACTAATAAGTCATATTTTGTTATCTTTCTAAAATTCTTTTATTCTTGGATGATGATTACTCTGTTGATATTTGAGGGTTATTTATGGAAACCCCATTGATTTGTGTTGAACTAAATGAAAATGGCTCAAAGGGTTAGCTTGGGGCTACTCATAGCCTCAAGCATCGTGTGACACTTCGGGACCCATTTTTCGGGGTGTTATAAACTTGGTATTAGAGCCTAAGGTTTTAAGGTATCCTAGGGAGTCTAACAAGCCATGTTAAGTTGAGTCTTGATCATCGGTGTGTTGCACACCACATCTATGAGCAAGAGGCTACAAGACGTTTTAGGAAAAAGTGTGATTCTTTCTTTCAGAAGTCTATTATGCTTAAAGTGTCTCTCTCTGCTATTGATTCATGCTCTTCTCTTTCAAAAATATGCCTCTATTGATTGTTAGACCCGAGTGGTCAAGTTTTAGTTTTCGGGTGCATTCGTGTTTTAGTTGTCTGGGAATTCTGTGTCACCCAAGAGTCATTTTATCTCTTACCTCAAAGCTAGAAAGCTTATTTCCAAGGGGTGCATTTACCATTTGGTTAGAGTCAAAGACACTAAGTCTGAGACTCCAACTCTCTAGTCTGTTAACGTCGGCAATGAGCTTTCTGATGTCTTTCTAGATGATCTCCCAGGGATACCTCCTGATAGAGAGATAGAGTTCAGGATTGATCTTCTTCTTAATACTCAGCCCATTTCTATTCCTCCTTACCGTATGGCCCCTGCAGAACTTAAGGAGTTGAAAAAGCAACTCAAAAATCTACTAGATAAGGGTTTCATAAGGCCCAGTGTTTCTCCTTGGGGTGCTCCTGTGTTGTTTGTGAGAAAGAAAGATGGCTCTTTGCGTATGTGCATTGATTACCACCAACTGAATAAAGGCACCATAAAAAATAAGTACCCCCTTCCGAGAATAGATGATTTATTTGACCAATTGCAAGGTGCAAGTTATTTCTCATAGATAGACCTTCGTTTCGGCTATCATCAACTCAAAGTTAGGGAGTATGAAATCCCAAAAACCACTTTTCGAAATCGTTATGGCCATTTTGAGTTTCTTATTATGTCTTTCGAGTTAACTAATGCCCCAGCAGCTTTTATGGACCTCATGAATTGAGTGTTCAGATCATATCTGGATATGTTTGTCATAGTGTTCATCGATGATATACTGGTGTACTCCCGTAGTGAGGATGAACATTCTGATTATCTCTAAACTGTCTTGCAAACCCTTAGAGATCACAAGTTGTTTGCCAAGTTCAGTATGTATGAGTTTTGGCTAAGGTCAGTTGCATTTCTGGGTCATATCATTTCTTCTAAGGGTATTAGAGTTGATCCCCAAAAGACCAAAGCTATTAGAAATTAGCCTAGACTTATTTCTCCGACTGATATCTAAAGTTTCTTGGGTTTAGCTGGCTATTACCGCCATTTTGTTGAGGGTTTATCCTCTATAGCATCTCCTATGACTCGGTTGACCCAAAATAAAGTGAAGTTCTTGTGGTCCGAATCTTGTGAGAAGAGTTTTCAGGAGTTGAAGACTCGACTCACTTCAGCCCCTATTTTGACTTTGCCTGATGGTGTTGATGGTTTTGTGGTGTACTGTGATGCTTCGAGAGTTGGGTTGGGTTGCGTATTGATGCAGAAGGGTAAGGTGTTAGCTTATTCTTCTAGACAGTTGAAACCCCATGAGAAAAACTACCCCACCCATGACCTTGAGTTGGTTGCTATTGTGTTTGCTTTGAAAATCTAGAGACACTATTTGTATGGTGTTTGTGTTGATATTTTCACTAATCATAAGAGTCTGCAGTATGTGTTTACCCAGAGAGAATTGAATCTTAGGCAGAGATGATGGTTACAATTATTAAAGGACTATGATATGAGTGTGTTGTACTATTCGGGCAAGGCCAATGTTGTGGCGGATGCCCTAAGTAGAGTGTCCATAGGTAGTGTTTTTCCTGTGGTAGAAGTTAAGAAAGAGTTGGCTCGTGATGTACATCGTTTGGCTAGATTTGGGGTTAGTTTGTTTGACTCAGCTAAAGGTAGTATAGGGGTTCAGAGTAGTTCCGAATCCTCCTTGGTTTCGGAAGTGAAGGAAAAGCAATACTTAGATGCTAGTTTGGTCAGACTGAAGGAGTCAGTCAAGGACCAAAAAGTAAAGGTTTTCTCCCAAGGGAGAGATGGTGTGTTGAGATTACAGGGTAGATTATGTGTCTTGAATGTTGATGATCTGAGACAGAGGATTATGGCTGAAGCGCACAGGGCGCGATATTCTATTCATCCTGGTGCCACCAAGATGTACCGAGACTTGTGGGAAATCTATTGGTGGAGTGGCATGAATAAATATATAGTAGCGTTTGTAGCTAAGTGTGCAATATGACAACAGGTTAAGGTTCAACACCAAAGACCTGGTGGTATGATGCAAGAGTTTAGTATTCCCACTGGAAGTGGGAAGAGATAAATATGGACTTCATGATTGGTTTGCCTCCTTCCCGACGCCATCATGATTCCATTTGGGTTGTGGTTGATAGGTTGACTAAGTCTGCTCATTTCTTGCTTGTTCATACTTCATATACTGCTGAGGATTATGCTAGATTGTATATTCGAGAGCTAGTCAGACTGTATGGAGTTCCCTTGTCTATCATTTCGGATAGGGGTACTCAGTTCACTTCGCAATTTTGGAAAGCTTTTCAGAAAGGTCTTGGTACCCAAGTGCTTTTGAGTTCTGCTTTTCATCCGCAGACCGATGGTCAGGCTGAGCGGACCATCCCAACCTTAGAGGATATGTTGAGAGCTTGTGCATTTGACTTTAAGGGAAGTTGGGATGATCACTTACCGTTGATAGAGTTTGATTACAATAACAATTTCCACTCTAGTATTGGCATGGATCCATTTGAAGCCTTATATGAGAGGAAGTGTAGATCACCCATAGGTTGGTTCGAGGTGGGTGAAGTGGCTGTGAGTGGTCCTAATTCGGTATTTGAGGCTATGGAAAAAGTTAAGTTGATTAGGGAAAGGTTGAAAACTGTGCAGAGTCGTCAGAAGTCATATGCGGATGTTAGAAGGAGAGACCTTGAGTTTGAAGTTGGTGACCTAGTGTATCTAAAAATTTCACCCATGAGGGTGGTGAAGAGATTCGGAAAGAAAGGGAAGCTTAGTCCCCGTTATGTTGGTCCTTACAAAATTCTTAGCCGTGTTGGTAAGGTAGCTTATGAAGTTGAGTTTCCTTCCGAGTTGTCCTCTGTTCATCCAATATTCCATGTCTCCATG
The DNA here is from genome assembly GCF_002878395.1 of Capsicum annuum. Lineage (NCBI taxonomy): Eukaryota > Viridiplantae > Streptophyta > Magnoliopsida > Solanales > Solanaceae > Capsicum > Capsicum annuum. The sequence continues at coordinate 3,608 of NW_025868024.1, forward strand.
CTTAGAAAGCATATTAGCAATGTTGTGGTAGTGGATTCCTCTGTGAGTGCTAACATTCAAGAAAATCTTTCTTTTGATGAGATTCCTGTTGAGATTCTTGATTTCAGTGTTCGAAGACTAAGGAACAAAGAAGTTCCCTTGGTCAAGGTGTTATGGCAAAACCAATCTGTTGAGGATGCAACTTGGGAAGCTTAGGCGGATATGCGATCCAAGTACCCACACCTATTTTCCACGAACTCCAATCAAGCCGAAGGTATCGTTCTTTCCTAAATCATGCACTTTTGATAAAAGTTGCAGCAGTTCAGCTGTCATTTATTATGTGTTCAGCTGTAGTTTCTTGAATTTATGCATTCTATGTTGCATTCAGAGTGAGAAACGATGTGGTGATGAGTCTAACGAATGGTTTCAGCTGTATGCTCTATTCCCTATCTAATCTTGTCATGTCTAGCATCATTCGAGTATGAATGTTTCCAAGGGAGGGATAATGTAATACCCCCAAAAAATTTTCGTTGAAATTTTGTACATAAACGTGTTGGGTTCTATCTTCTAGAATGAATTATAAATTTTCCGTGCGAAATGTCTTAGATTATGACCCACCATTATGTAGAGTATCAAATAAGATTTCCAAGGATATGTGGATCATCCAAAATGGACACCCGAGCGACGAGTTATGAACATTCTGATCGAACTGTGAATAGTAGTGAACAGTAAAATGTGCAGGAAAAAGTACTGAGGCCTAGCGTATTTTTGCTCCAACTTTAAACAATCATAACTCCCTATACATAATGATATGGGTGATCTACTATATATCAACAGAAAGCTCTGCGAGTCCTTTTTTTAATGAAATTAGTTTCATCTAATTTGTCTATTGGAGCAAAAAGTTATGGTCAATCTACTTCAACCTATCAAAAGTGAATTTTTGGATCAACTTCAAATGATCATTACTCCTCGTAAACAATAATCTGGGTGAGATATTATATATCAATGGAAAATATGAGAGCCCTATTTCTAATGAAATTGGTTTCATCCAATTTGAATATCGGAGTAAGACGTTATGGTTGATCTACTTCAGATTATCAAAACAGTCCACCAAAGGACAGATTCGAGAATTTTTTGATTTTTAGGGGTGTTTTGGTCATCCCCCCTCACCCAAAATCCATCCAAATTCTGTATTAAATCCTATTAGAAGCACTATATGTTATATTTCATCAAACTCCCTCAAAAAGAAAACCCTAAGCTCCTACATCCAACTTCAAGAACCTTCAAAGTTCACCATTAATTCTGCAAATTTATTCAAGATTCCAAGTTCCTAGTTCAAGAACTCCAAGAACCATAATTCAAAGGCATGATTAACATCTCAAAAAATGAGTATCGATCTAAAGTTCATCATTCAAGGTATGTGGGGTTTTTCAACTAGAACTCTCTTTCGTTCTTGTGCCCAAAAGTAATTTTCTTTACAAAGACATGATTTTTATTTGATTTTTATGAATTTGAAGCATGAACTCATGTCTTATGATGATTATTATGAAATCTTGATTTCTATAATTTTGAAAGATGAATTTACATGTGTGGTGATATAAAGCATGAATCTTGAATGATATTTATCACGATTTTGATATTTGGGTCGTGAATCCCCATTGGAAATTATTTTTTTTTAGAAAGTGTTTATATGCACGTTGATGTTGAATATTTGATATATTTTGAATGATTTGACCTTTTGGTCATAATGGAGTTGTTTTGAAATCAAGTGTGAAAAAAATCCACAACATGATTGATTTTGATAGATGGGAAGCATGATGGCTCCCGATGTATATTTATATATTACTGAAATTGTTTTGTTATGAATTGTCTTTGAAATGATCTGAGCTAAGTCCGGGAGAAATCTTTAGCACCGAGTGGGAGGTATAAAGCGACCTTACTTCCCTAGAACTACGTGCCCCCGTAGAAGTGAGCCTAAGGCTGATTTATATAGTGATCACTAGTTTGTGTGGATTTGATATCGATAGTCCTACTCCAATGGAAAGGATAGAACGACTCTCCCCAACGTGGGTTGTACGTTGGACTCCATGTAGCTCACATGGTTTATGTCGGTTATAGGATCTCCCAGTATGTATGTGTTTCCTTGTGTCTATGGTGAATGGTGAAGTGATTTGAAAGTGG
>NW_025868025.1:0-3276 GCF_002878395.1 Capsicum annuum
TTTTATCTTTTTTTCTTAATAAGTAATTTTTACAACTTTCTTTTTAATGAATTGCAGTCCCTATTTCGTACTCCTTGCAACTTTTTTGATTGGTATGATCCCGAGTTTTCACGTCAACAAAATATTATGATTTTGGGCTTGTTGAAGAAGACTAACAAACAACAAAAGGAGCTGAAGGCCAAAAAGATCTTAAAGCTAATTTTGAGCATTAGTTTGATATGTAACCTGATGATGTTCATTTACTTTTTGTGCCGTTGAAAGAGAATTTAGTGTTGGTGTATGTTTGATGGTGAACTTAAGGCTTGCATCCATGAACGGACAATTAGTTTAACTTCTTGATTTCATCTATGTATGATGTTGTATTTTGACGGATATAATAGTATTTCTCTGTAAAATTTGCCTTTACGCTTAGATGCACCTTCTCATCACACAACACTCCTGAGGCAAGCCTAATACGTGTAGTTAATAGAAAGACTTCTATTCCTTTTTAACATACAAAACTCAAGTAACAAATGTTAGCTACTTGAAGAAATTTAATAAAAACCTAAGGTTTCATTAGACAGTTAAGTTCACCACATAATATTTTACCTCATTTAATTCTATAAATCAACCATAATTTGAACAAATATGAGGTTTACAACTTATTGAGGCAATAATATTTAGAAGACTTGGTTCTATATATTTGCGGTGGGATGGATTGGAGGTTTTTGAGTCTGAGCTTTATATATGTAGATAATTCTGGGAGTGTTTTTCTCAAATTAGTTGAAGGAACAAAGTAAATATAGAACATCGAATGAGGAAACCCAAAAAAAAATAATGTGTGACGATGGTCAAGAATATAGGCAACTATGAGTTTACATCATAATTTGGCATATTGCTAGTGTCGGATTCTTCAAAAATAATCAACTTTGAAGGATTCTACGTGCAACCGTCGACATTTTTTGAAGAATCCCAGAAATATAGGATAAAAGTGAACTCCTGAATACATCACACGAAGTAAATTTTCCAAGATATAATAACCTAAAAAGCAATTTCAAGAGATGGATAATCAAGAGCTAGTTCTATTCGTGTAGCTTTTCCTTCTTACTTGTATTATCCCATAGACAGCCAGATATTGGTCTAGGCAACTCACCGGAATAGAACCAGATGACTAACTTAACCAACGAATCCCAATAAACTTGGACCTCGATGGTCAGTGAATGGCTGAAACAAAACCAAAAAAAATGTAGTATCAGCTAAACATTTCGGAGAAAAAGAGAGAAAGATAAATAGTCTACCAGTCTAACTAATCCCAACATTACTAATGCACCATATTCATTACTATTCTTGTATAGGCTACCAAATGACCCCTTGGTTTATTTAATTATGTCTTCAACACAAACCTTACAAATCCTTACGCCCGTATTTAAACTGCTAAGAGGTCACGAATTCATATTAATCAAGCAATATGACAGCTTTGAGAAGAATTCAAGAGTGGTACATGATCAATCTTGTATGACACTATAATATCTGCACATATACTTAGTTTTTAGGTAGTTTTTTGGTGGGATATCATTTTATCCTACACTACAATATGGCAAGGGAATGTCTATTTTCTATCTTTTTAGCTCGTTATTTTTCATTTCCTTCTCAGTTTAGCTCATAAATGTTTTGTTAGAGTGGAAAGTGGAAAATAGAAGAAAAAGTAAGAAAAAAAGATGAATTATTTTCCACATTTGGTAAGTGGGAATACCCCTCAATTATTTCCAAACTTCTTAAAGGACAGAAATAAAGAAAAATATGTTCTTGAAGCTGCATTGTCATTTTAAACAATATCTGTGAGAGACAATCATTCTCTTTCATAGGAGAAAGTAAATATTGCTCCACTAAATCCTAGAATCTCTACCCAGGTCAGGCTAGATACAATGGATACATATAGTTCCATTTCAATTTTGCAGACTCATACATAATGAACATAACAAGGTAGGCAGGAGAGAAAATAATACCACAGCACAAATAACTGCCATGACCAGCAAGTGGGTTTTCATTAAAAAAATCAAGTACACCTCTTATTTAAGTATTTTATACAAACTTCAAACACTGATAGAGGATAGCTGAGTTAACACCAATGCACACCCTTACAAGTTCAGGAAGAATCTGTGAATTAACAACATTAAAAGGATGCATATCAACTCCGCATCAACAATAAATGCCAGATAACTCTTCCCATAAAGGATAAAAAATCTACTTTCTTTATAACCAGTGGAACTATAGAAGATCATAAATACAAAATATTCCACTGAACTAAATAATTGAATTACCCGGTATATGTAACCACAAGTGAACTGCAGAAGCTAATAGTAATAAACCGACTCATGCTGTCCAACTGGGTCATCATCTCCCGCTGCCTGAGGATCTGGCTCTGGAGCCAGAAGCATTGGCACATCTCCTACTCCATCATGTATGAAGACACCATGTATACGTCCACATCCCCGACCACGTCCTCCTCTACGCATAGCTGCCTCACCACATCCATGTCCATGTCCATGTTCACGTCCTCCCCTACCTCCTCCGCACATCTAAAGTGGCTCCTAGTACTGTTCATTCGGAACTGCAGGCCCATGAAAGGCCAGATTTGCCTGGCAAAAAATACCTCTAATATCATCAGCAAGCTTAAATCCACACCTATTAGTCTCTGGTGTCTCCTTCCATACTGATTCTTTTTCATACAACCGTTGCAGGCCTCTACACATCGCTTCATGTGAAGCCGCAATTGGGACGTACCGAGAACCTTTGAGAGTGGGGTTGCCCAATAACAATCGACCGCGTAAAAAATACCATTCCAAATACGCATTTAACCTGGCATCGTCATGAGTCTTCACAAATCCAGGCTGCCAATTAATCCACATATCAACACAACAGTTATGGTTTAAAATAAAATCAAGGTCGACTGGAGATCGATCATCATGCTTATCATGGTCTGGTTGCCATTCAGGAGCCTGTGAAATGTGTTTTATCCGCTCAAGCTGCTACATCACTCTATTTGCTGGGTGTTACTCTATGTTTTCTAAACATAACATGGGCACCCGCATCCGCTACATCAGCTCACCACTTATGCAACAAGGAGGTAAAGTATAGAGGATGTCACGATATGGTGCCCATATAAACTACATTAAGATAAAATGGTCGATATTAAAGTACAGTTGATGAGTAAATTGTGTTAGAAAATTATAATATAAGATTTTAAAAAACTCTGCAAGCACAATGACTTATTCTATTAAGATACAATGCACAATG
>NW_025868026.1:0-2106 GCF_002878395.1 Capsicum annuum
AAAAATAAACAAATATCAGAAATAAAAATAGAAAATACAGAATATATACAAATAGATTATATAGATTATGAATTAGAAAGTGAGGATAGTATATATGAAATTTCAGAAAATGAAACCGATAATGAAATAGATAGTGAAATAGATGAATCAAATGACTGAAGAAGATATAAAAATAAAAACAAAGGAAGAATATTTCAATGATGAAGGAACAAACCAAAAAATAATATTTGACAGTAACATATTTGATGAAATAAAAGGAAAAGAATTAGACTTAAGTGTAGAAAAAATATTTAAAATACCAACAATAAAAAAATATGTTTACTAGGAAAAAAGAAGAATATAATGTAGTATGCCAAAAGGAACATGTAATAGACTGTAGATATGCAAAAGGTAAAGCTAGTATACTACTAGTAACAAAAAGAATAATTACTAAAGAGATAAATGATATAAAAAGTAGAGACCCAATAAAATGTGTACACCTTGGAGGTACAGAGATATTAATAAAAGCATGTTTTAGAGAAGGAATAGATACACCAATAGAATTACATTTAGCAGATGATAGAATTATAAAACTTATAGAAAAAAGCATAATAACTGCTATAAAAGAAAACTAAATATACCAAAATTTTAAATTATTAATAAGTGCAAATTATTCAGTAGCGGTAACAGATAAAAATATAGATAAATCATTAGTATTATATTGGAAAATATCAGGAATAGAATTAACCCCAGGAAGTAAAATATTTACAGCAAGATGCAAAAATTTATATGTATTAACAACAAAACATAAAATAACAGGAAAAAATAAGATTAATGAAATACGAATAGAAAGTCCATTCGAACAAATTGTAAAAACAATAGATTATAATGATTATAGCTATAGGGACATAGATATAGAAGAAAATTTAGAAATAATAAATGATAGAATAAGTACAAAGAAAAGAATAGCTGATGAAAAACCAGAATCATCAAGCTCATCAAAAAGAACAAGTTATGAAATAAATTCAACAAATAATTTAAACCAATATTACATAACAGGAAAGGTAAATGAAAAAGAATATTTAATACTATTAAATATAGGACAAGAAGAAGCAATAATGGAGATTTGGAAAAGCAGCAGATACGACAACGAGAAGATATCAACGGAGTAATAATAGAAGACAAGCTATTAAATTGTGAAAGCGACATGTAAACTTTCACAATTTACTTTACGTAAAATATTGAAAACTTTTGTATAGGCTAAACTTTTAGGCTTTAGGCTTTTTGACTATTATTTTAGGCATTAATAATTTTTGTCTTATTAGGAGACGTTTTTGTAGACTAATTTTAGAAATGTGAATACTCTTGTAAAGATTCAATCTATAAATAAGATGAACCGAAGGCATTGCAAAGCAAGCCTTCATGTGTTGAAGAAAAAACTCTCTCTTGTCCACAACAAATATTTTGCTTAGTTATCAAAAAAACAGATTTATTTCAATGAAAAAAGCTATGGAGGAACAAACCTTAGAAATATCAAACCTACCCGAACAGGTATATTTATTTATGATTATGAATAGCTAAATTCATAATTCCCAACAATCATGGTATGATAAAATAAATTCATGTTAGTTACTTTATAGTAGAATTATTCGAAGAATAATATGTTAAGTAGTTTATTAGCAAAGTGGAAAAGGAGAAAAATCCCTAAGAACTATGCCATCCTAAAGGTGAAACCAATGAGGCAAGAAGCCGTGGTGGGGAGTAACCAGAGTAGAGGCGCTGTTTAAGGAAAAAAATAACCAGATTACCATGCTAATAGTGACCGAAGAGCATGCTATTTAAGAATAATCTAGTATATAGTAATCTAAGATGACCATATTTTGTTATGTACATGATTGAAGGGAATATTTTGAAAATAGCAATTTTATGAGAATGAATAATTATTTATCTGATGTAATGGTAGATAAATTTAAAATACTTATTTTGTATGCACTTAAGGATATAAAAGTAGTAGATATAAGAAAAGTCATATTAGAAAAAACATTTGGTAAATATTATATGACTAGAATAAATTATATATCATACCTACCTAACTACTCTTACAAATACTTACCATGATAAATTACA
>NW_025868027.1:0-2586 GCF_002878395.1 Capsicum annuum
GGATCTTCACTATATAATTGTTCTAATTTTTTCTGAATTATTTTTATAGTTATTTCTGTTTTATTTATCGAAAATACTACTAGTTCTATTGTATCTTCAGTATTTTTTATATTTTCTAATTTTTGTGTAATTTTTTCACTTCCTTTTATCCAATCAGTTTTCTTTCTTATTTTATTATTAACTCTTTTTGCTCTTACTTTCTGTTTACATGGTGTTGTAAACCACCAGTCTGTTTTGGTTATTATATGTGGGTATAATTTATCTAAGAATGGTATTCCTAAAAGTATATCTTTTGATGTTAATTCATAATTATAAATTTCTTCTATAGTTAATATCTTATCCCATACTTGTATTTTTACATTTCTAGTTTTATAAATAATTAAACTTCCTTCATTATTAAATCCTTTAACTATTATTGGTGTTTTTAATTTATCCCATTTACTTTCTGGTAAGCAATTATATCTACATAAATTAGCTTCTGCTCCTGTATCTATCATAGGCGTATAATATCTACTGTAATATCCTTCTACTACTATCTTCATTAATACATATATCTTCATTTCATGTTAAGGCTCTTTTTAAGAATAACTTTTCTTTGTTATATGTTAAGGTTAATTGTGTATGTTCTATATTATATAGTTTTATTTGTTCTAACCATTTTATTCCTAATATTATATCTGCTTTTTGCATTTCTTCCTTTACTTCGAATTATATTTTTATTTTTCTAACTCCTATTATTATTTCTTTTTTCTGCTATATTTTTACTATTTATTAAACTTCTTGGTAGATCTTGGGCACATATCATTATCAGTCTTTATTTCTTCGTTTTTTACTAGATATTTTGCTATATAATTTTCTTCTTGTCCTGTATTTAAAAGTATTAGATATTCTTTTTCATTTATTTTTCCTGTTATATAATATTGGTTTAAATTACTTATTGAATTTGTTTCATAACTTGTTCTTTTTGATGAGCTTGATGATTCTGGTTTTTCATTAGCTATTCTTTTCGTTGTACTTATTCTATCATTTACTATTTCCAAATTTTCTTCTGTATCTATATCTCTATAGCTATAATCATTATAATCTATTGTTTTTACAATTTGTTTGAATGGGCTTTCTATTTGTATTTTGTTAATCTTATTTTTTCCTGTTATTTTATGTTTTGTTGTTAATACATATAGATTTTTGAATCTTGCTGTAAATATTTTACTTCCTGGGGTTAATTCTATTCCTGATATTTTCCAATATAATACGAGTGATTTATCTATATTTCTATCTGTTACCGCTACTGAATAATTTGCACTTATTATAAATTTAAATTTTTGGTATATTAGATTTCCTTTTACAGCAGTTATTATGCTTTTTTCTATAGGTTTTATAATTCTATCATCTGCTAAATATAATTCTATTGGTGTATCTATTCCTTCTCTAAAACATGTTTTTATTAATATCTCTGTACCTCCAAGGTATACATATTTTATTGGATCTCCTTTACATTTTATATCATTTATCTCTTTATTAATTATTCTTTTTGTTACTAGTGGTATACTAGCTTTTCCTTTTGCATATCTGCAGTCTATTACATGTTCTTTTTGGCATACTACATAATATTCATCCTTTTTCCTAGTAAAAATATTTTTTTTTGTTGGTATTTTAAATATTTTCTCTACACTTAAATCTAATTCTTTTCCTTTTATTTCATCAAATATATTACTGTCAAATATTATTTTTTGTTCCGTTCCTTCATCATTTAAATATTCTTCCTTTGTTATTATTTTTATATCTTCTTCAGTCATTTGATTCATCTATTTCACTATCTATTTCATTATCTATTTCGTTTTCTGAAATTTCATATATACTATCCTCACTTTCTAATTCATAATCTATATAATCTATCTGCATATATTCTGTATTTTCTATTTTTATTTCTAATATTTGTTTATTTTTTGGATTTTTATGTAATTTACAATCTCTAGCTAAATGTTCTAACTTTCCACAATTATACCAAGTACATTCTTTTATAGATTTCTTCTTTCTATATGGTCTTTTATATTTATAATTTTTTACATAATATCTTTTTCTTGGTTTCTTATATTTATATTTTGATTTTTTATATTTCTTATATTTCTTATGTCTTTTTCTTTTCTTATAATATCTTTCTTCACTTCCAAATTGGGGTGCTATTTTATTTTTGCAACATGCTAAATTTCTTACTTATGTTTTTTCCATTTTTAATTCTTCTCTATATTTTTCACATAAGTTTCTATACCATTGTTGTAAAAATTTTATTCTTGCTCCTAACGTATCTACTATTTTTGCTTCTTCCCAACTTTTTATTATTTTCGAACTAAATGGCTCGGGTAATTTATTAAAATATAATTTTCTTATCTCTTTACTTTCTTCTATACTATATGCCCCTTTATAATAATATTCTTTAAATGCGCAAGTATATTCATCTATATAACAAATATTACATATTGCTAATTTTAACATTAAATTTCTATTTGTATCTTTTTCTTCATCTTGTTCTTCTTCTATTGTTGTCGTACTACCAAATTCATCTTTTATAGCTGTTTCATATTTTTT
>NW_025868028.1:0-3675 GCF_002878395.1 Capsicum annuum
GTAAGTATTGGAATGTCTTGACATCTTGTAGGGTGGAAACAAGTTCACTGGTAACGTAGGACATCATACAAAACCATTATGGATCACATGTTATTGAATAACTTTGAAAATTTTCTTTATAGAACAATTGTTCACTTTCATGCCAAAGATTTGGTATAGAGTATGCTTTACATACCTGACTGTCAACCTTCAATACTAGTCCCAAATGGACTTTCTATCTTTTCGAATTACTTATCTACAATGAACATATATAGCAATCTAGTATTAGCAACCAAACATCACAATTCAATTATTTGAATTCACCAAACCAGTGGTTAAGTAGTAAGCCTTAATTATACCATAAAGGGTGTTACTTTAACCCTCTTATACTCCAATTACATTCACATGCCATGCATATTTATACAACATCCTCCAATATCAAGTTTGGATTCACTTATCCTTCCAACTAATCCATTAAATCAAATTGAGTCATAAACATAAATAATCATTAATTCAATAGTATATCACCATATCCACCTTCCATAACTCAATTACCATATCCACCTTCCATAACTCAATTACCATATCCACCTTTCACAATTCAATACAACCAAACCATGCAAAATAGTCCATAACCCTATTTCCATCACCTTTCAATAACAACTAATACATATAATCCTCTATCACAGATATACATATGGAAAAGAACAAATACAAACAATATTCATACCTTAGAATTCACCTCTTGATTATGCAATCCTGTTTGCACAAATAATAGGTGTCATTCGAAGCTCTCGAGATGACAAACGCAGTTATCAGATTACTTTGGAATTTCTACGGTTGAATCAAAAGTAATTTAAAGGTCAAATTTGGCTAGGGTTTGTTCTTTCTCAATGATTGATGATGAAAATGAGTTTTTGAACTCATTTACATGTATATATACACATATTCCTGTCCATAATATAATAGGAAATGACCAAAATGCCTTTAAAATTTAAATAATGTCAAATCTGTCCTTTGTTGGACTGTTTTGGTAAGCTAAAGTAGATCGATCATAACTCTTTGCTCCGATATCGGATTTGGGTGAAATTGGTATCGTTGGAAGGATAATTCAAAGGGATTTCATTTCATATAAAGTAGGTCACCCAGTTCGTCCTGTACAAGGAGTTATGGTCGTTTGAAGTTGACCCTAAAAACCTGTTTTGATAGGCTGAAGTAAAACAAGTATAACTCCTTACTTAGATGTTGGATTTGGATAAAACCAATTGCATTGGAAAGAAGACTCAAATATATTTCTTTTCATAGGTCGCAGCTCTCCCAGTTCATTATATTAAGGGAGTTATGGTCGTTCGAAGTTGACCCAAAAATTTGGCTGGCCTCAGTAGTTTGTGTGCAGGAAATTTTCCTGCACATTTACTATTTCCAATATCCCGGCCACCGTTTTATAGTTTCAAATATGCTCGATTATATCCGAAAACTATCCATTTTTGGAAATCTTTATATCGTTGGAAAGCTTATTCAATAACCTTCGCATGGAACCATCGACGGGCAAATTCCGATATAAATAAAATAAAAAAATTAATTCCATATAAATAAGACCAATACACGTACTTGAATACGCCAATACACGTACTTGAATACGAGGTGTTACGTCCTTCCCCCCTTTAGGACATTCGTCCTCGAATGTTAGCGTAGTTATTCAACCGAAACAAGTTCAAGTCCATCATTAATATTCACATCATCACATAAATACTATGCATATATAAAAATAACTTGTTAATGTTCTAACTCCGTTTCTTGAACTTCCTCTTCATCTTTGAACAAATGAGGGTACTTAGATTTCATTGCTTCCTCAGCTTCCCATGTAATCTCTTCTCTTTGACGATTTCTCCAACGTACTTTCACAGATGCTATCTCTTTATTTCTCTTCTTCTTAACTTGGCGATCTAGAATAGTAATAGGCACTTCCTCATAGGTAAGATCTTCCGCAACTTGCACATCCTCAGTAGAAGTGATATGTGATGGATCTCTGATGCACTTTCGAAGCATTGACACATGAAATATCAGATGTACTGATGAGAGCTCTTGGGGTAGCTCTAATTCATATGCAACTTGTCCAAACCTTCGAGTGATCTTATACAGGCCTATATAACGTGGACTCAACTTCTCTTTCTTGCCAAATCTTATTACCCCTTTCATTAGTGATACCTTCAAAAATACCCAATCACCTGTAGAAAACTCTAGCCCTCTCCTTCTACTATCCGCATATGACTTGTGTCGACTTTGGGTTATTTTCAGTCGTTGTTGAATTACTTTAACCTTCTCTATGGCTTGATAAACAAGATCCGGTCCGAATAAAAGACTTTTACCCACTTCAAACCATCCTATAGGTGGTCTACACTTCCTTCCATATAAAACTTTATATGATGCCATTTTGATACTTGAATGATAGCTATTATTGTAGGCAAACTCAATAAGAGGTAAATGATCATCCTAGTTGCCCTTAAAATCTATTAGACAAGCTCGTAGCATATCTTCAAGTGTTTGGATGGTATGTTCTACTTGTCCATCTGTTTGAGGGTGAAAAGTTGTACTCAACTTCACTTGTGTTCCAAACACCTCTGAAAAGACTTCCAAAAGTTTGTGGTAAATTGGGTTCCCGATCTGATATAATAGAGATTGGCACTCCATGTAATCGGACTATCTCTTTAATATACAGCTTTGCATACTCTTCAACTGTGTAAGTGGTCCTAACTGGTAGGAAATGTGCGGATTTAGTAAGCCTATCAACAATCACCCATATAGAATCAAACTTCCGGGATGTACGAGGAAAACCAATAATGAAATCCATGTTGATCATGTCCCACTTCCAGCTTGGAAGATCAATGCATTGCATATAACCTCCGGGTTTTTGGTGCTCAACTTTAACTCTTTGACAATTCGGACATTCAGCTACAAATTCTGCAATGCTCTTCTTCATGTCATTCTACCAATACATATCTTTCAAATCTTGATACATTTTGGTTGATCCTGGATGAATTGAATACCTTGAACAATGTGCCTCTGTCATAATCTTCTTTCTTAGCCCGTCTACATCCGGCACACACAATCGGTTTTGGCACTGAAGTACTCCTTCTCGCGTAAGCTCAAATGCCTTGATCGCACCACTCTGAACGTTCTCCTTAAGCTGTAATAAAATAGGATCTGCATATTGCTTCTCTTTCACTTCAGCTACTAATGAAGATTCCGCAGCATTATGTACGATAAGCTCTTTATCTGGAGTTTCAAGAAGGCGAACTCCCAAACTAGCTAATTGGTGAAGATCTTTAATCATCCCTTGCCTTTCTATAGGCGCCATCATAGCCTTATGACTTAACGTATTAGCTACCATATTTGCTTTCCCTGGATGGTACAAGATATCAACATCGTAGTCCTTTAATAGTTCAAGCCATCTCCGTTGCCTTAAATTTATATCCTTCTGATTAAAAATATATTGCAAGCTCTTATGGCCAGTATATATATTAACATGAACCCCATATAAGTAGTGGCGTCATATCTTTAAAGCAAAAATAACTGCTGCCAGCTCAAGATCGTGTGTAGGATAATTTTTCTCATGTGGCCACAATTGTCTAGAAGCATATGCTATTACCTTACCATGCTACATCAATACACATCCTAAACCAATTCTGGAAGCAT
>NW_025868029.1:0-1632 GCF_002878395.1 Capsicum annuum
GAATGGCTTAAACACCCTATTCATCAAATCCATAAAAGTTGCGGGTGCATTTGTTAGCCCAAATGACATAACTAGAAACTCATAATGATCATACCGTGTTCGAAAAGCTGTCTTGGGTATATCCTTCTCTTTGACCCTCACTTGGTGGTAACCTGACCTCAAATCAATCTTAGAAAAGCACTTGGCGCCCTGTAACTGATCAAATAAATCATCAATTCTTGGGAGAGGATATTTATTCTTAATAGTCACCTTATTCAATTGTCGATAATCAATACACATCCTCAGCGAACCATCCTTTTTGCGCACAAATAACACTGGTGCTCCCCAGAGGGACATACTAGGCCTTATGAATCCCTTCTCTAGCAAATCTTTCAATTGCTCTTTCAATTCTCGTAATTCTGCTGGGGTCATTCTAAATGGAGGAATGGAGATTAGTTGGGTGCCTGATATTACATCAATACCAAACTCTACTTCTCGTTCAGGAGGCAAACCTGGAAGATCTTCAGGAAATATATCAGAAAATTCATTTACCACTGAAACAGCGTGAAGAGTTGGTGGCTCCGCTTCTGTATCCCTTACTCTAACTAAATGATATATGTATCCCTTGGAAATCATTCTTCTTGCCTTAAAATAAGAAATAAATCTACCTCTTGGCGCGCCAATTTCACGTTTCCATTCAAGGACTGATTCATTTGAAAAATAAAAATATACCTTTTTCGTGCAGCAATCAAGCATGGCATAACAAGACGGCAACCAGTCCATACCTATTATAACATCAAAATCTACCATTTCTAGCTCCACAAGATCAGCCATCGTATCACGACCACAAACAGTTACTATGCAGTTTCGGTAAACCCTTCTAGCTATAATAGATTCCCCAACCAGTATGGACACTTCAAATGGCTTAACTAACAGTTCGGGTATTCTTTTGAACTTTCCAGCAACCAATGGAGTAACATAAGATAATGTAGAACCGATATCAATTAAGGCATATACAAAAAATAAAAAGATAGATAGCATGCCCGTAACCACATCTGGGGAAGCCTCTAAATTCTGTCAATTCGCTAGAGCATACGTACGATTTTGAGCTCCGCTAGAACTCGTGGCTCTTCTATCACCTCTAACACGACCCATTGGTTGTGCACCCCTTTCTGAATAAGTCATCGATGATGATGATGCAACAAATGACCCCGTAGGTTGTGCCATACCCCCTATGCCCCTTCATGGGCATTCTCTCATCATATGCCCCGACATACCGCACCAAAAGCAAACATTGGTCCCCAGCCAACATGCGCCCAAATAATACCTTCCACATTTATTGCCTGGATCTCGAGGAGGTCTCGATTGGCTCATATTCCCTTGCTCGTGGTACCCCACTGTCCGCGAACTCTAACTCTCACTTTTGTGCCCAAATTGATTTCCTTTGGACCCTTGGAACTGTGGTGGGGCACTAGCTACAAAATAAGAAGATAATGGCCTAGGTAGTCTAGCAGAAAACTGTGGTCTGAACCCTCCTTGGGATGCCATGAACTACCCTGTAGATCTGGCCCTCTTGGAATATCCTCTTTCTAATTCTTGTGTTCTTCTCCTCTGCCTATGATCTTCCATTTTCTGTGCAAAAGCTTGGATCCT
>NW_025868030.1:0-7320 GCF_002878395.1 Capsicum annuum
TGATGTTGTGGTGGATTTCCTAATGCGTTCTGAGCTTGTCGGGGAGTAGTACTTAGCACCGAGAGAAAAATTTGGTATTTCCCCAAACCTATGTGCCACCGTAGGATTATTTGATGATGATATTATTGGCCAGAGAGCCCGATTGTGATTATTGCAGTTTTAAGGTCGTACTCCTTGGTAAAGAGTATGACGCTCCCACCAATGGGGGTTTCAAATGTTAGTATTCCACGTAGCTCACGTGGGGTTGTTGGTTATAGGAAACTCCCTTGTCCATAAGAGTCATGTTTATTGAAATACCGAGTCACTCCGAGTTTTGATGTGGTAAGTCAAGTTGCCTATGATGATCTATAATGATTTATGGGGTTTTTCTCCTACATTTCCTATCTAAGATGTTATGAGTTGCATGATTCAATGTCACTCAAGCCAGGTGTGTCATTATGGTCCGTATGTACGTTTTTACGAAATTTAAGATATTATTTATATTTTGCATGCGCCTCCACATACTCAGTACGTATTTTGTGCTGACCCACATATTTCTCTATGGGCTACATTCTTACCATGATTAGGTTCAGGTACTCAGCCGTAGCCGCGATAGTAATATCTGAGTTTCGTATCTACGTTCCTTTAGTGGTGAGTCCTCATGGTTCGAGGACCAAGTTGTTAGTTTTAGTGCTATTATTTTGTGATCCCTTTGGTCTGTTGAGTCAGTTGGGGGTTTTTCCTAATGGCTCGTTGATTTTATTGTATAGAGGCTATGTCAGACTAGTGTATTATTGGCTTGGTTTGTATATAGACATTCCATATATGTACAGTCTAACGATATTCTGTACCATGTGCGATGTGATATGATATGTACTTATATATATATCCTTAGTGTAGCGTGTATGTTGTTGTGTTGGAACCCAAGGGTAGTGTTTTGTTTTAAAGGGTTAGCTTGAGGCTACGTGTAGCCTTGGGCACCGTGTGGCATCTCGGTATGATATTTTGGGGCGTTACAAACATCGTATCAGAGCCTAAGGTTGTGAAGAGTCCTAGGGAGTCTGACAAGCCGCGTTACGTAGAGTCTTGAGCATCGGTGTGTAGCGCGCCACACCTATGATCAAGAGGCTGCGGGGCATTCTAGGAAAAGTCATTTCTTTATTTCTACAAGATTCTATCATGCTTACAACTGTTTTCTTCTGCTGTTAATTCATACATTCTTATGACAGAAAATGCCTCCACATAGAGCTCATGGAAACAACAACCAACCTTAACCCATTGATCTGTTACATGAGATGGTATCCCATGCCAAATTTCGGGCAGCTTTTCAGACTCTATCCCAGGCAGTTACCGCTAATACTCAGGCTAACACTCCACCTTCGTGGGAAAATAATTCGGCAGCAGCATGAATTCGTGACTTTATACGGATGAATCCGCCAGAGTTTCATGCGTCAAGAGCAGGTGAGGACCCGCAGATGTATGTTGATACAATGAAGAAAATTACACAGATTATGCACGTGATCGAGAAATAAAGTGTGGAGCTCGCTTCTTATTAGTTTAAGGATGCTGCCTATGACTGGGTGCAGATGTGGAATAAGGGTAGAGAGGAAGATATTGCTCTGGTGACTTGGTAATTATTCAAAGATATTTTCTTAGATAGATTCTTTCCTCTTGATTTATGAGAAGCTAAGATAGAGGAGTTTATGAATTTGAGACAAGTCTCTATGTTGGTTAAGGAGTATTGTCTTAATTTTAATCAGCTATCGAAGTACGCTCCCAATATGATGGCTGACTCGAGGACTAGTATGAGCAAGTTTCTAACTGGGGTGTCGAGTTATGTGGTGAAAGAATGTAGATCTTCTATGATCAATAGGGAGATTGATCTTCCTAGGTTAATAATTCACACCCAACAGATTGAGTCAGACAATATAAAGGAAAGACAAAAAGTAAGAGGGATTAACAGAGCCATATCAGAGCAACAGGGGTCTGGTCAGACTAGATTCTCTGAAGGGAGTCGCCCTCAGTTTCAGAGATATCTATTTATACTTGCGCCTTCCTCAGCTAGTGCTCCTGTATATTGGGGCAGAAGCTCGAAAATAGGTCGGTACCTTCCAGGTCTCAAGACAGTGTAAGTAACCGGCCTCATCCTCCTTCGTGTGCTAAGTGTGGTAAAGACCATTTTGGGAAGTGTTATATGAGACAGTGAGGCTGTTTTAGTTATGGCAAGTTGGGCCACATACTTAGAGAATGCCCGTATGCCAGACAGCGGAGTCGTGATGCCCGTCCCCAAAGTCAGGCTACCAGTGCCCCGCCTCCCGCAGCCCATTCAGTTTCTCCTCAGGGTGCTTCATCTAGTACTGCTGGCGGTCAATGCCAGAATCATTTCTATGCTATACCACCTCGTCAGGAGCAGGAGGACTCTCTCGATATTGTCACTGGTATGCTCCGTGTTTTCTATTTTGATGTTTATGTGTTGATGGACCCCGGTTTGAGTTTTTCTTATGTGACACCTCTGGTTGCTGTAAATTTTGAAATGGATCCTGAACTAATTTCTGAGCCTATTTAGGTTTCTACACTGGTAGAAGAGTCTGTCATTGTTAAGTGGGTGTATAAGAAATATCCCATTACTATCTTTCATCGGGTTATGTATGTTGATTTGATTGAGCTAGATATGGCTGACTTTGATATCATTCTGGGTATGGATTGGCTTCAGTCATGCTATGTGTATATTGATTTTCATGCCCGTGTGGTCAAGTTTCAGTTTCCTGATGAACCTATCCTCGAATGGTCTGGGAGTTCTCTGATTCCTAAGGGTCGTTTCATATCCTATCTCAAAGATAGGAAGTTGATTTCCAATGGTTGCATCCACCATTTGGTTCGGGTTAAAGATACTAAGTCTGAAACCCTAACCATTCAGTCAATTAATGTTGTTAATGAGTTTCTTGATATCTTTTCAGAAGATCTCCCTGGTGTACCTCTTGATAGAGAGATAGAGTTCGGGATTGACCTTCTTCCCGATACTCAGCCTATTTTCATTCCTCCGTATCGAATGGCTCCCATGGAACTTAAAGAGTTGAAGGAGAAATTGAAAGATATTTTAGACAAAACCTTTATCAGACCTAATGTGTCCCCATGGGGTGCACCTGTCCTGTTTATGCGTAAGAAAGATGGTTCTTTACGGATGTGTATTGATTACCGGCAGCTTAATAGGGTTACTATTAAGAATAAATATTCGTTTTATCGAATTGATGATTTATTTGATCAATTGCAAGGAGCGAGCTACTTTTCGAAGATAGACCTCAGATCCGGTTATCACCAACTTAAGGTTAGGGAATGTGATATCCCCAAGACAGCCTTCTGAACCCGTTACGGTCATTTTGAATTTCTGGTGATGTCTTTCGGGTTAACTAATGCTCCAGCGACTTTCATGGATCTTACGAACCATTTATTCCGGCCATATCTGGATTTATTTGTAATAGTATTCACTCCCAAAGTGAGGGTGATCATATGGATCATCTCCGAATCGTGTTGGAAACTCTTCAAACTCATTGGTTGTATGCTAAGTTCAGTAAGTGTGAGTTCTGGCTGAACTCTATAGCCTTCTTGGGTCATGTTATTTCTTCTGAAGGTATTAGAGTTGATTCTCAAAAGATAGAGGCTATAAAGAGTTGACCTAGACCTATTTCTCCTTCTGATATTCGAAGTTTCTTGGGTCTAGCTGGTTATTATCATCGTTTTATTGAAGGGTTTTCATCTATTGCGTCTCCTATGACCTGTTTGACCCAAAAGAAAGTGAAGTTCCTGTGATCCGAATCTTGCGAGAAGAGTTTTTAGGAGTTGAAGACTCAACGTACTTCAGCCCCTGTGTTGACTTTGCCTTACGGTGTTGATGGTTTTGTGGTGTATTGCGAGGCTTTTAGAGTCAGTTTGGGTTATGTATTGATGCAAAAGGGCAAGGTTATAGCTTATGCTTACAGGCAGCTAAAGCCTCATGAGAAGAATTATCCTAGCTATGACCTTGAATTAGCTGTCATGGTTTTTGCTTTGAAAATCTGGAGACATTATTTGTATGGTGTCCATGTCGACGTCTTCACAGAATATAAGAGCTTGCAGTATGCATTCACCCAAAAGAATTTGAATCTTAGACAGAGACGATGGTTGAAACTGTTAAAAGATTATGATATGAATGTGCTATATCATCTGAGCAAGGCTAATGTAGTAGCAGATGCCCTTAGTCGGAAGTCCATGGGTAGCGTAGCACATGTGGAGATTGGAAAGAAAGATTTGGCCCGTGAGGTACATCGTTTGGCTAGATTGGGGGTTAGGTTATTTCGTGATGCTGAGGGTAGTATAGGAGTGCAAAGCGGTTCTGAATCCTCTTTAGGTTCGGAAGTGAAAGAGAAGCAAGACAGGGATCCTACCTTGGTCAGGTTAAAAGAGTCAGTTAAAGACCAAAAGGTGAAGGTTTTCTCCCAAGGGGGAGATGGCATTTTGAGACTCCGAGAAAGATTATGTGTTCCTGATGTTGATAACTTGAAGCATAGGATTATAGCGGAAGTGCATGGTATGTGATAATCCATCCATCCTGGTGCTACCAAGATGTACCATGATTTGCGAGAAATCTATTGGTGGAACGGTATGAAGAGGAACATAGTAGAATTTGTGGCGAAGTGTTCCACGCGTCAACAGGTTAAAATAAAGCATCAAAGGCCCAGTGGCATGATGCAAGAGTTTAGCATTCCTACTTGGAAGTGGAAAGAAGTGAATATGGACTTCATAGTTGGTTTGCCTCCTTCTCGTCGCCATCATGATTCAATTTGGGTTGTCGTAGATCGGCTGATGAAATCAGGTCATTTCTTGCCCATTCATTCATCATATACAGCTGAAGATTATGCTAGAATATATATTCACGAACTCGTCAGACTTTATGGAATCCCTTTGGCTATTATTTCTGACAGAGGTACTCAGTTTATCTCTCAGTTTTGGAAATCTTTCCAGAAGGGTCTCAGTACCCAAATTCGTTTAAGTTCTACTTTCCATCCACAAATAGATGGTCAGGCCGAGTGGACCATTCAGACTTTAGAAGATATGTTAAGGGCTTGTGTACTTGATTCTAAAGGTAGTTGGGATGAGTACTTAGCATTAATCGAGTTTACTTACAATAACAGTTTTCATGCTACTATTAGAATGGCCCCATTTGAAGCTTTGTATGGTAGAAGGTGTAGATCACCCATTGGTTGGTTTGAAGTTGGTGAGGCTTCCGCGACTGGACTGAATGCGGTGTTCGAGGCCATGGACAAGGTTAAGTTAATTCAAGAAAGGTTGAAAACCGCCCAAAGTCATCAAAAATCATACGCAGATGTAAGGAGGAAAGACCTTGAATTTAATGTTGGTGATTTAGTATACTTGAAAGTTTCACCCATGAAAGGGGTGAAGAGATTTGGGAAGAAAGGGAAACTAAGTCCTCGTTACATTGGTCCCTATAAGATTGTGGATCGTATTAGGAAGGTAGCGTATAAGGTTGAATTACCCGCGGAGTTATCTAACGTCCATCCGGTTTTCCATGTTTCTATGCTTAAGAAGTCTATTGGTAATTCTGTTGTGATTGATCCTTCCAAAAGTTCGGGTATTCAAGATAGTCTTTCATATGAAGATATTCCGGTTGAGGTTTTTGACTTTCAAGTTCATAGGCTAAGAAACAAGGAAGTTCCTTTGGTTAAAGTGCTTTGGCGAAATCAATCCGTGAAGAATGCTACTTGGAAAGCCGAAGCAGATATGTGCGCCAAATATCCCCACCTCTTTCCTACGAATCCTGAGCATGTCAAAGGTATCATTCTCTTTTGATTTAATCCTTATTGTTATGTTTATCTTGGCTTGTGTGTTTTCTACGATATCCAAAAAAATCTAGAATGGAGTATATGCTTGGGCAAGATGATTTTTCACTATATACTCATTTTCATAGTATTCTTCACCTACCTATTAACATTCGAGGATGAATTTTTCCAAGGGGGAGATGATGTGATTCCCCGGAAAAATTTTCCGTTAAGATCTCGGACGAAAATGTGTTGAATTTTGTTCTTTATCATGATTATTAATTTTTTTGTGTGGAATATTTGGATATGCGAGCCATCATTGCATAGAGAATCGAATAAGCTTTCCAACGATATGTGGATCATCCAAAACGGTCACTCGAGCGATGAGTTATGATCATTCCGATCTAACCATGAATAGTGGTTAACAGTAAATGTGCAGGAAAAAAAATACTGAGGCCAGGCCATTTTTAGGGTCAACTTCAAATGATCATAACTCCATGTACATAATGATCTAGGTGAGCTACTATATATCAACAGAAATCTCTAAAAGTCCTCTTTCCAATGAAATTGGTTTCATCCAATTTGGCCATCGAAGTAAAAAGTTATGGTCGATCTACTTCAGCCTATCAAAACAGTCCACCAAAGGACAGATTTGACATTATTTGATTTTTAAGGATATTTTGGTCATTCCCACTCCAATCCATCCAGGTAAACCATGGATTTAAGTCCATTAAGACCATTCAATAGCTCATTTTTCTCCAAAATTTCCTAAGGCTCAAACCCCAACCCTACTACTCCAAATTCATCCTTCTATGTCTCTTGATTGAACCGTAGAAATTTCAAATTGATTTGGGATTCGAGTTGATCATGTTAAGGTCTTCGAAAAGCACCCTTTATTTTCGTGAATAAAGTTCTGGATTCGGAAGTTCATATTCATCTTCCATGGTATGTGGGGCTTTGAACAAGATTATCCTTTCAATCTTGTTCCCGGTATTTTTGTTGAATTACATTGACATAAGATTTTACATGTTTTACCATGAATTGCAAATATGGTTTTATATTTTATATTATTGTCCATGAGCTATGGGATTATGTCATCCGATGTGTGTATAATGTTGAGATGGAATTATGTCCAAAAAGTATTTGATTATGAGAGTATGATGATTTAATTTGTTAAGCCTTGATTTATACTATCATTCCACTATTTCCTTATTATGAATTTATAATTGATATTGGAAATTCTATATCCCTACTATGGGTTGATGTCTCAAGTATCTTTAAATAAGAGTTGGATGGCAAATTGAGAAATGTTGATATTGAAGTTGCAATGAGTCTTGGTAGTTTTTGGATGGTTTTGATGAGTTAAATTGTTGAAAATATTATGTATTGAGTCTTTATATCCTTGTCCAAATGTCGAGTTGATTATGGTTCAACGCATTGATACCTTGTTGATGTTGAGGAAGATTAAAATATTTTGAGCAAAAATGTGTTGAGTTAGGAATCCACAAATTGATATGATTTGCTAAAT
>NW_025868031.1:0-1078 GCF_002878395.1 Capsicum annuum
GCTTCGTGACATGATTCATTAGCCTCATAAAAGTACTTGGCGCATTTGTTAGACCGAATGGCATAATCATCCATTCATAGATACTAAACTTGGTCTTGAAGGAAGTTTTTTATTCATCACCGGGTTGCATTATTATTTGGTGATAACCACTCCTTAAATCAAACTTGGAAAACAAACAAAAACCATTTAATTCATCAAGCATGCCATCTAACCTAGGGATAGGGTGATGATATTTAACCATAATATTATTGATGGCTCGGCAGTCCACACACATACGCCATGTTCTATCTTTCTTAGAAACTAGTAGCACTGGAACCACACACGGACTCATGCTCTCCTTGATATACCCTTTGTTGAGGAGTTCCTCAACTTGACGTTGCAATTCTTTGGTGTTCGTAAGATTTCTTCTATAAGCCGGTCTGTTTGGCAATTGTGAGCCCAACACAAAGTCAATTTGATGCTCAATTCCCCTAATCGGGGGCAATCCTTTCGGAAGTTCTTTGGGAATACATCTTCATAATCCTAAAACACACAAAAAATCAAAGGAGAAATGGAATAATTAGTGGGGTTAGTGTTAAAACAATGAGCCAAAAGTAACATAGGTGTGTCCTCATCATGATCCATAAAGAGTTCCTTCTTTCTAACCAACATCACCATGTTTTCTTTCCCTTTTGATGTTGAGGTAGCCTCAGATACCCCTACTGCCCCACCTATAGGTCCCCCTCTTTTTTTTATATTTTCAGATTTCTTCTCTTTTTCCTTCAATTCTCTCATCTTTTGATGCAACTCATTCACTTGGGAAGGCAAAGAAGATGAAGTGTGACCCTTTGGCCAACCTTCTCAAGTGTATATCGATTGGACCTCCCATCGTGTTTGGTAGACCTATCATATTGCCAAGGTCTACCTAAAAACAAGTGACACACTTGCATTGGTATCACGTGACAAAGCACTTCATCGTGGTAGTTTCCCACCTTAAACTGTATCACACATTGCCTTGTGACATTTAATTCACTATATTCATTCAATCATTGCAACTTGTAAGGACTAGTGTGCAGTGTAGTTGGCAATTTCAAGAAGT
>NW_025868032.1:0-6093 GCF_002878395.1 Capsicum annuum
GTAGGTTTCTAGTGAATCTATTTTTATTAGTGCGTGGATATTTTTTAAATTTTGTTTCAATATCTTTTAATAATTTACTTTTTTCGTAAGATATATTCATTAATTATCTTATCCTGTAGTAATTGCAGAGTTACAAATTTCTGTATAATAATTTATCCTATCTGTGCTATAATGTATATCTAATTCTAGATTTTCAATGTTATTTATTATCTTGTGTTGTTCTTCTCGTAGTGAGTTTTTTAAACTATATAGACTATCACATGTACTTTTATCTAAATTTTCTAAAGTTTTTTCTATCCATATTAATTTTTCTTTTAGGTTTTCCATTATTTTTCTAATTCGGTTTCTATAATTAATTTCATTATTTAGATTTTCTTGATTTTCTCTAGTTTGTCTAATATATTCTAACATTTTTTTAATCTGAATAATATCCTTCTAGGTAAATTTCTTCGTATAACTGTTCTAGACAATTTGTAGTTTCAATTTCATAGTTTATTACTTCTTTTAATATTATTTTCTTAATATCTATTATTTCTATATCTTTGAGTATATATAAGATTAAAACTTTGAGATAATCTAGATAATCTATCTTTTAAAATTGGTTTTATTATAGTGTTTTGTAGTTGTTTGTTTTAGCCTTAGTAGTTTTTTCATATTTTTATTAAGAAACTTTATATCTTTATTTTTCATGTATTTATCTATATTTATTTTTATCTGTTTTTCTAGTAACTGCATATTTTTTATATTGTTTTCTAAAAATTTTATGTAACTTTTCATCGTAAATATTTGTAAGAGTAGTTAGGTAGATATGGTATATAATTTATTCTAGTCATGTAATATTTACCAAAAGCTTTTTCTAATATGATTTTTCTTATATCTGCTACTTTTATATTTCTAAGTGCATACAAAATAAGTATTTTGAATTTATCTACCATCACATCAGATATATTATGATTCATTTTCATAAATTTGCATTTTTCAAAATATTCCCTTCAACCATGTACATAAAATATAGTCATCTTAGCTTACTATATACTAGATTATTCTTAAATAATATGTTCTTCCGTCACTATTAACATGGTAATCCGGATACTTTTTCCCTTAAACAGCGCCTCTACTCTGGTTACTCCCCGCCACGGCTTCTTGCCTCATTGGTTTCACCTTTAGGATGGCATAGTCCTTGGGGATATTTCTCCGTTTCCTCTTTGTTAATAAACTTCTTAACATATTATTCTTCGAATAATTCTACTATAAAGTAACTAATATGAATTTATTTTATCATATCATGATTGTTGGGAATTATGAAATTATCTATTCATAATCATAAATAGATATACCTGTTCGGGTAGCTTTGATATTTCTGAGTTTTGCTGTTCCATAGCTTTTTCCATTGAAATATGTTTATCTAATTAACTGAGTAATATTTTTTGTGGATTGGAGAGAGCAAGGGTGCTTCAACGCATGAAGGCTTGCCTTTTGCAATGCCTTCTGCCTTTGTTATATAGAACGAGAATTTACAAGTTTTTACATTCACGTGTTTTTAATTCTTAAAACTAAGAAACAAAAGTCAACAAAAGTGGCCATAATGGCCTAACCTACTCTACCCTAAGGAAAAGTCCTAAATGTGTAAGAAAGTAAATAATTGCTTTACATTATCTTGTCGTAAGAAAATTTATACAATAGGTCCAAATATCTTCCGTTGATTTGTTGTCGTATCTGCTCCATTATTGCTCTGTATCTGCTCCATTATTGCTCTGTATCTGCTCCATTATTGCTCTTTTATCTTATCTTTCCAGCTGGCATTTTGTTTTCTTTATTCTAGACGTACCTCTGGAATAATATTATCTTCTCCATTGCACCTCGAACATTGGTGGTCTGGATATTTATGTCCAATCATTTTACAGTATCTTGTTAGCAGTCCTTCTGAAATAAATCCCTTTTTTATTGCTCTCGTGGTAGATTGTTTTTCTGGGTTAAGTAGCGTCATTATCCATTGTCTTACGTCTTCCATATCTGCTTGTCGTAGCTCTTTTGAATTTGAATATATCATTTGATGATCTCTTGAATAGTAGCTCCATATTGGGTTTCCGTTAGTATAGTTATTTGCTAGTTCTTGAATGATCGTAGCTAGTCCAATAAGTCTTTTATTTGCATAAAAATCTGGTATCTCGATTCTAGGTATCTCCGGTTGTTGCAAAATATCTTCTGGTATAATCATATCTCTTGTTAATCCTATCTTTACAACTTGTATAACTGGTTTTATTTCATCATATAATATCTGTGCTGGTGCAGTATAACATTTTATATAAAATAAATTTCCTTTTGTTATTCTTTTGTAGGTAGTAAATATCTTGTATAATTCCTCCATAGCTGTTAGCTCTTCTCCGTCTTGGGTATATATGGTATTTAGTAGTCCATAGTCAAAACAGGTTTTAACTAGGCTTGGGTTAGTTTTGGGTAGTGCGATTAATTTGTTATATCCTTGTAGTTTTTGGGTTATATAATTGGTATTTGGTTCTTTGATGTCTGTAGCTCTGGGGTTATGGTTTAGAAAGGTTTGTACTCTGTATATATTTTCTATGTATTTCTTGGCGGTGTAGTTGTATACTTTTTTGTCTTGGTTTAGGCTATCTCGGTATGTGTTAACTTGTGGGGGTATGAATAAATGGTCTTTTTGTGTTTTTGGGGTAAATGGTTTTTCAAATATTTTGTTCATATTTACATTCTGGTATCTTGGTTTATTAACTCCTTTGCTTGTACCTGCAGAAGTAGATTGATAAATGTTATGGGTTTTATGGAGTGTCCCAACGTCTCCTTCTAGCTCTGGATTTTTAATGTCTTCCGATCGACATAGCTCTACACACTGCTGAGTTAGCTGATTTGTAGCTATAGACTTCAGTTTATCTTCATTAGTCTTTAGCTTTTCTATCTCATTACCCATACTGTCCACTTTCATTGAAAGCGTAGTTAGGGTATTAAGTATTTTTTCTAGAGTATCTTCCTCTACTAGTTCAGTCTGTGTAGCTTTGTCTTGATATGTAATCTGCAATAACATTTTTGTTAGTATTGATCACTTCAATTGTAAATGTGAAATTTAATATATTTAAAACTAGTCTTCGGATCTCTTTTGTTGTAACTGAATTTTGTATTTTCTTTGTTAGCCACCAGCGTACCTGTGTATTATCTGTTCGTACAATAAATTTGTTATATACAATATATGGCTCAAATGCTAATAAACATTTATATAATGAACATAATTCTTTCCTATTTATTTCCCATTTTATTTCTGTCTCGTTGAACGTACCTGAGTAGTATCTACAATGGTGTTCTATTTTTTCTGCTTCATATCGATATTTAAGTACTCCTCCGTAACTATATTCACTTGCATCTGCTTCTACTATATATATAAATTTTCTATTTTCATCTGGAAATTGCAATTTTGGTAATTCTCTACAAAGTAATTTTATTTTTTGAACTTGTTTTTTATCTTTTTCATCATAATTATATTCTATATCCTTTTTTAATTTTTTCTGTAGTGGTTTTAAGGTTTCTGCTAATTTTGGAATATATTCTCTTACTTGGTTTACTAATCCTAAAAATGATTGTAGTTTCTTTTTTGTATCTAATTCTTCTTTCGAATTTATTATTTTTTGTACTATATGTTGTTGCATTTTTACTCCACTTTTATCTATTTGTATTCCTAAAAATTCTATCTGGTTTTTCATAATTTCGGCTTTCTTTTTGCTTAAACTTATTCCTGATTTTTCTATTATATCTGTGAATTGTTCTAATAATTTTAAATGTTCTTCTTTGGTTTTGGTGTATAATAATATATCATCTATGTATACTATACAATTAGATAATTGTTTAAAATAATTATCCATAGAATGTTGATATCTACCTGGTGCATTTTTGTATCCAAATGGTAACACATTCCATTCATAAAATCCTTGTGGTACCGTAAATGCGGTTAATTCTTTAGATTCTTCTTCTAGCTTTAGGTGGTAAAATCCTGATTTGTAGTCAAATTTGCTAAAATAATTATATCCTTGGATTTGTCTTATTTTTAATATCTTATTTGGTATCGGATAATAATATGTTATAGTTTTTGCATTTAAATTTCTATAGTCAATAACCATCCTACTTTTTCCTCTTTTTTGTTCACTATGTTTATTTACTATAAATGTTGGACTGTTATGTTTACTATTACTTTTTTGTATATATTGTTTTTTCTAATAATTCATCTATGTGCATTTTAAATTCTTTTAAATCATCAAAATTATATGTTAATGGTTTTTGTGTGATTATGCTATTCTTATCTATTAATTCAATTTTTATAGTAGTTTTGTGTTTTTCCCATCCTTTTAATGGATCTTCACTATATAATTGTTCTAATTTTTTCTGAATTATTTCTATTTTATTTATTGAAAATATAGTTATTTCTGTTTTATTTATCGAAAATACTACTAGTTCTACTGTATCTTCAGTATTTTTTATATTTTCTAACTTTTGTATAATTTTTTCACTTCCTTTTATCCAATGAGTTTTCTTTCTTATTTTATTATTAACTCTTTTTGCTCTTACTTTTTGTTTGCATGGTGTTGTAAACCACCAGTCTGTTTTGGTTATTATATGTAGGTATAATTTATCTAAAAATGGCATTCCTAAAAGTATATCTTTTGATGTTAATTCATAGTTATAAATTTCTTCTATTGTTAATATCTTATCCCATACTTGTATTTTTACATTTTTAGCTTTATAAGTAATTAAGCTTCCTTCATTATTAAATCCTTTAACTATTATTGGTGTTTTTAGTTTATCCCATTTGTTTTCTGGTAAGCAATTATATCTACATAAATTAGCTTCTGCTCCTGTATCTATCATAGGCGTATAATATCTACTGTAATATCCTTCTACTACTATCTTCATTAATACATATATCTTCATTTCATGTTAAGGCTCTTTTTAGGAATAACTTTTCTTTGTTGTATGTTAAGGTTAATTGTGTATGTTCTATATTATATGGTTTTACTTGTTCTAACCATTTTATTCCTAATATTATATCTGCTTTTTGCATTTCTTCCTTACTTCGAATTCTATTTTTATTTTTCTAACTCCTAGTATTATTTCTTTTTCTGCTATATTTTTATTATTTATTAAACTTCTTGGTAGATCTGGGCATATATCATTGTCAGTTTTTATTTCTTCATTTTTTACTAGATATTTTGCTATATGATTTTCTTCTTGTCCTGTATTCAAAAGTATTAAATATTCTTTTTCATTTATTTTTCCCGTTATGTAATATTGGTTTAAATTACTTATTGAATTTGTTTCATAACTTGTTCTTTTTGATGAGCTTGATGATTCTGGCTTTTCATTAGCTATTCTTTTCGTTGTACTAATTCTATCATTTACTATTTCTAAATTTTCTTCTGTATCTATGTCTCTATAGGTATAATCATTATAATCTATTGTTTTTACTATTTGTTCGAATGGGCTTTCTATTTGTATTTTGTTAATCTTATTTTTTCCTGTTATTTTATGTTTTGTTGTTAATACATATAGATTTTTACATCTTGCTGTAAATATTTTACTTCCTGGGGTTAACTCTATTCCTGATATTTTCCAATATAATACTAGTGATTTATCTATATTCCTATCTGTTACTGCTACTGAATAATTTGCACTTATTATAAATTTAAATTTTTGGTATATTAGATTTCCTTTTACGGCAGTTATTATGCTTTTTTCTATAGGTTCTATAATTCTATCGTCTGCTAAATATAATTCTATTGGTGTATCTATTCCTTCTCTAAAACATGCTTTTATTAATATTTCTGTACCTCCAAGGTGTACATATTTTATTGGATCTCCTTTACTTTTTATATCATTTATTTCTTTATTAATTATTCTTTTTGTTACCAGTGGTATACTAGCTTTTCCTTTTGCATATCTGCAGTCTATTACATGTTCTTTTTGACATACTACATAATATTCATCTTTTTTCCTAGTAAAAATATTTTTTATTGTTGGTATTTTAAATATTTTTTCTACACTTAAATCTAATTCTTTTCCTTTTATTTCATCAAATAT
>NW_025868033.1:0-431 GCF_002878395.1 Capsicum annuum
AATGAATAAGTCCCCAAACTATGAGGACTATCCAACTGTAAGATATAAATAGAGATGCTCAAACTACTCACATTGTTGATACTGAGCACATGAACCTACATTATGAGACAATGCAGCATATAGATGTATATGTGGATCAGCACTTTGAGGATGTACTGAGTATATAGGGGTGTAATGCATAAGTAAAACATCATCTCGTCATCATAATTTATAAAACAATGCATGCTAAATGTAAATGACTCACATAAGTTGAAATATCTGAAATACTGAAATCATGAATAATAAATCAATCATTCTTTATAAATCTAGTGAGTCATAACATTTAGTTCTGAAAGCTGTACTGGTATTTTGTTTGTAAATCATACTGTCTAAGTGTAGAAAGATCTCACTTTAGAAATCTGAAATCTAAGAATTGAAGTTTGTAACTGTTA
>NW_025868033.1:531-802 GCF_002878395.1 Capsicum annuum
TAAATCATACTGTCTAAGTGTAGAAAGAGCTCACTTTAGAAATCTGAAATCTAAGAATTGAAGTTTGTAACTGTTATCTTTCTATAAAAGTGTAATCTAAGTAAACTATGAGTCTTTACACTTTGATTTCTAAAATTGTTTCTTACGAGTAGGGAGATACTTTGAAACTGTTCCAAAAGCTTTTACTGTTAGTGAATTCTTTTAAAAACTATTCTACAAGAGAGGTTCTTCTAACTGACATAAATCATGTGAGCTAACATAGAGTCCAATG
>NW_025868033.1:902-1377 GCF_002878395.1 Capsicum annuum
TTCTAACTGACATAAATCATGTGAGCTAACATAGAGTCCAATGTCTTGTTCCTCTAAGGGGAAAACCTCATGATGGGGAGAGGTGTCATACTCTTACCAGGGAGTGTAACCTGAGCTAAGTGATCACATCTATAATTGTCATCCATGTAGAAGTGGGAATAATCTAATAATTTGTACCTACATTGGCTACGTATTTCTGTGGAAGATAGGATGCGCTAAACCCACACTTATTGCTCGTTACTAAATACTACTCCCATTTTATTTTCTACGCTCATTCTACTGGAAATTTACTTTAAAACTAGCATAAGAGTTTATCTAAAACCAATTATGCATTTATCTAATAAATCTATAAATAAAGCTGATTCAAGAAGTTAGAGAGAGAAAATATTAAAGTATCGTGTCTTAAAACTCAAAGTTCAAAAATCCTAAGAAAACCCTAAACAAGTCTTTAAATAGTTCACCCTAATTATGGAAA
>NW_025868033.1:1477-2947 GCF_002878395.1 Capsicum annuum
TTCAAAAATTCTTCGGATTAGGTGACGCCATTTGTGATAGCCTATCAAGAGGCTGACAACTTATCACAAGTATTGTCAGCTTTCTCTTTGCTTTAGACACTTGCTGCCTAACGCTAACGATAAACAGTGACACCCTATTATCTCCTTGAAAACTTATCACAAATTTCGTCAAGTCTCTGCTTCAGTTCTCATGTGTTGCCTTAGGCTGACGGCATTCTTGACGGATTATCAGCTCCTTGATGACCTATCACAAAATGTCGTCACAGCTTTCAACTTAGGCTAATTCTTTGTCTATGGATGGCAATAAAGCTGATAGCTTATCACAGGGCTAATGACTTATCACAAATGTCTTCATCTACACTTTGCCTCTATTTACTTCAGATTTCAGCTCATTTGCTTCAATTCTTGTTCGTTGTCTAACATATTAGTTTCTTCTGCAAAATCAAACATAAAACAATCAAAAACGACAAAAGGTGCTTAAGAATTCACAATTATTATCAGTAAAAATCCTCAAATGTGTTAGAATTAGCTCATACATCAACACCTCAACTTAAAACAATTGCTTATCCTCAAGCAACTCAGCACAACTAAGAGAATACAAAGCACATTTGGCAGTCAATCATCCATATCATCTCGAAACACTTTCACTATCTCCAAAGTCAGTCAATTTAAGTACAATGAAGAGAACTAATGCAACACATAGGAATCAAGACATGGCATCAATTCAGCTATAACAACCATGCATGGACTGGTATTACACTACCCGAATAAGTTAGTTACTAGAAATGTAACCAACGTGACCTCACAGCAAAGAAATCCACCTTATCTCATATCAGAAATTATATATGTAACCATGGGGAAAATAAAAAAACTCACTCTCATAATGAAGTTCCAATCAGTGTATGCCAAGTACTATAGGCTTGCCCTTATTTTCATTACCCAGATCTTCAGATAGGTCAGCTAGGATCACTATAGGACTTCTCTTAGGCTTGTAATGTAGGCTAAGGGATAGTATAATACTCGATGGTATTTAAAGTGACTAAGCCTCCTTGATACTACACTAGCTTTTTGGAGTTTCACTCATTAGCCTTTTCCACTCTTCTCTTTTCTTGATCACAATTATTTAGGATGGGTGTAGTCTTTTCTCAATTACTTATTTTTTTCACAATTTTTCTTTTTCTTTCTATTTTGTTCTACACCTAGTTTTTTATTCTTTTATTTTATGCTACCTTTCTTTACACTCATTTTATATCAGGCACCCCAATGTTAGCCACCCTCAACTTAGGGCATTTGCCTAAGTTAAGGTGCACAGTGTCCAAAGAGGACCAGGGCCAAAATAGGTTCATTATGATCTAAATGAGAAGGTGACAGGTGTCATACACAGAAATAGTCTAATTAGGCTCAAAACATGGATCAAGGGATTTAATACACATAGGGAAGGTCATTTAGGCTAAAGTGAGCTAATATTAA
>NW_025868034.1:0-7508 GCF_002878395.1 Capsicum annuum
GATCAAATATAATTACACATATCATCTCATCGTTACATTGATAATATTATTGTGCACTTAAACCAAACCCCCCTTTTCTTGGAACCTTCGACCAACAGTCTAATAATAATCGCAATACGTAGTGATCATAGTATTCCCTGTGGGATTCGACACCCAACCCAGTTGAGTTATATATTTGACAGCGACCGCTTACACTTTCTAACGAGAGTTGTAATTTGGGCGTATCAAATTTTGGCGCCGTTACCGGGGAATACGGTTGTCAACTAAGTTTGTGATAGTTAATAGACCCTTTCGTCAAAGATTCTATAATTTTACTTTTTGTTTGTTGTTTTTGTTTTGTTCAGGTTTAGTAGAGTGCATGCCAAATACACGAAGATCTGGTCAGCCATTATTACCTATAAATCCTGAACCACATCTCATTGGTAGAATGGATGCGCAATGAGACCTTGAAATGATGGCTACTCAACAGGAGCAGGCTAGATTAGCTACATCGGCAGCTGCGCAAGTACATCAATAGAATGCTGATAACCCAGGTCGGGCAACAAATCTTGATGATGAGGACCTGGGTGATGATGAGTTATTAAATCCAAGGCATGCAGATGATGTGGTTGCACTAGTGAACAGGAATGTCAACAGAGATCATCAAGCTAGAATGAGACCTGAGCACCGAGCTGTGCAGGTTGCATTTGATGATGATGATGATGACTTGGATGGGGCTGGTGCCACAGGGGCTATTATTCCTCCGCCCTTGGCACCCAGAGCCAAGTTCAATATCACTAGCACCATGATCCAGCTTTTGCAACTCAAAGGGTTATTTGGTGGACTTACAGGCGACGATCCAAATATGCATCTGATTAATTTTATCTCAACATGCAAATCGTTTGACAATCCAGGGGTTGGATAGATAGCGATCCGGCTGCGCTTATTTCCATTGTCTATATCTGGAGAGGCAACTCTATGGTTAAACGGGCTAACTCCTGACTCTATTACAAATTGGAGACAACTGAAAGAAGCTTTCCTATAAAGATTCTTTTCGCCATCCAAGAGAGCACAATGAAGAGATGAGATAAGCAATTTCAGACAGCTTCCAACTGAAGATCTCCACGAGACATGGGAGAGGTTCAAGAAGAAGCTTATGCGGTGCCCAAATCATCAGATGACTAATGTCCACTTGATGGAAATATTATATAGGGCTTTGAACTCGGTGACTAAGCCAGTGGTAGATAATGCTGCGGGTGGGTTATTCATGGACCTTACTTTTATTAAGGCATGTGATATGCTTGATCGTATGATAAAGCAGAGTAGAGCTTGGCATACCAGGGATTCTGAGGTAGCAAGCTCTACTGTATCTAGTGGCATGACGGCAGAACAGAGACGAAGAGAAGAGGAACGTGACCAGGATATGGCTTACATGAAAACGCAGATGGACCTTCTTACCAAGCATTTATTATCAGGGAAGACAGAAAAGGTCAAGGTTGTTGTATCACAGGGAAGAGATGACTCTGATTCTGAGGAGGAAGCAAATTACTTGAATAATCAGGGGGGTTTCCGAGGCAATGTCCAAAGAAACCAAGGTCGGAACTATTATGAAAAATCTGGATACAAGGACCGAGACCAAGGGAATTGGAAGAATAAGAATGACAAGAGCGGTTTGTATGTCCCTCCTGGAAATCGTGAAGCTGCTGCACCTAGCTCTGGAAAGATGTCCATGGAGGACATGATGTCTAAGTTGTTAAAAGGAGTGGAGGCAACCAACACGGGAGTAGCTGAGGTAAAAAATGATTTGTCCTCAATAAAGTAATTGGTTGACTCGCATTCCACTTCAATAAAACAGCTGGAACAATAAATGAATCAACTATCGGCGGCATTCAATCAACGAAAAGCTGGCACTTTACCTAGTGACACTGTGCAAAATCCAAGGAAAGATGGATTATATTTGGCTATTACCACCAGGAGTGGTAAGGTGCTGGAAAATCCATCCAAGGGCAAGCCTGTGGTTGATAATATAGAAGAGAATGTTATTGAAGTAGATTGTGATGATTCTATAGAAGTTGAAAATCAGAATGAGAACGTTCATGATACTACACCTAGATGTCAGCAGTCTGAAAAGATTGATAGTGGGAAGCACAATAAAAAGGAAGTGGTGGAGAAAACTCTTCCAAAACCACCACCACCTTTTCCTCAGACACTGAAGAAGAAAGCTGATGACACCAAGTTCAGTAAATTCATGACCATGCTGAA
Organism: Capsicum annuum; assembly: GCF_002878395.1. Lineage (NCBI taxonomy): Eukaryota > Viridiplantae > Streptophyta > Magnoliopsida > Solanales > Solanaceae > Capsicum > Capsicum annuum. Next base: position 2,242 of record NW_025868034.1, read on the forward strand.
GCAGCTGACCATTAATGTGCCATTAGTGGAGGCACTGGAGCAAATGCCAGGGTACGCCAAATTCATGAAGGACCTTTTGATAAAGAAAAGGGCAGCGAGCTATGAACCGGCAGATAATTTTCATCATTACAGTGCCATTCCCACGAGGTCTTTGGTACAGAAGAAGGCAGATCCGGGTGCTTTCACTATTCCTTGCACGATTGGATCTTTAGATTTTGCTAAGGCGTTATGTGCTTTGGGGGCTAGCATTAATTTGATGCCACTAGCCATTTATAGACAGTTGGGGTTGGGGGATCCCACACCAACCAACATGCGGCTAGTAATGGCAGATAGGTCGGTAAAACGACTTTTTGGTATCTTACATGATGTATTAGTGAAGGTTTCTACCTTCATTTTTCCTGCAGACTTTGTTATTTTGGATTGCGAGGTAGATTTTGAGGTGCCCATAATCTTGGGTCAACCTTTCCTCGCAACAGGAAGTGTGCTTATTGATTTATGACCAAATGAGCTTTTATTTAGGATGAATGATGAAGTGGTACATTTTGATGTATGCAAATCAATGAAGCAGCCCAAAGATATGAATGTGTTCTCTATAGCTGATGTTTATTATGAGGATGAGAAGGAATTATCTTTAGAGAAGCAGCTTACTGTTGAGCCATTGGCTGCTGTGCTTTTGAACTTTGAGCGTGAGGATGTTGAAGAGTACGAAGAAACTATCTGTGCTTTGACAGGAATGGGGTCGTATTCATATGCCCCCAAGAAGCTGGACCTTGACCTTAAGAATCGACCCTCACCACCGGTGAAGCCACCATATAGCTTGATGAAGTCTGAGTAATCGAGATAACTATGTCGTGCCGCAATAAGAAATCAAGCGCTACATGGGTGGCAACCCATCATTTTACTAGGATTTTGTTTTTGGTAAATAAAAATTCAAAAAGAAGAGTCGAGCCACGACCAAAACTAAGGCGCTTGGTGGGAGGCAACCCATCCTTCTAATCATTTCAGTTGTTTTTGATAAAGTGTAGGTGCATGCAGTACAAAGGAGGAGATTAGACTTAATTTTGATTTGAAAGTGAGCCATCTCAATGGTGGCAAGTCTAGGAATGATGGAACAATACAGGTAAGTGGGAGTGGTCAAATATGTAAGGTTCAAGTATGATTTGCATTAGAGTCGCACCACGAATTATGAAGATTCAACCCAAAAAGTTTCGTGGTACGACTTTATTTTGTGACTTTCAATGAGGTCTGTGGTCGTAGCGTAGGCCCGATCCCGAAGCCCACCACTGACCTCGATGGGGGTGCGGGGGCGAAGCCCTCACGGTATGGACCTTTTCGACCAAGAGTGCGTCGCTTTTTCCAATTACCTATGCCAACATGGGCAATAGGTTAGGCGCCGCCTATGCCAACATAGGCAATAGGCTAGGCGCCTACTATGCCATTGCCTATGCTCACTGCCTCACATAGGCAATAGGCTAGGCGCCGCCTATGCCAACATAGGTAATAGTCTAGGTGCCGCCTATGCCAATGCCTATGCTCACTGCCTCACATAGGCGATAGGCTAGGCGCCGCCTATGCCAACATGGGCAATAGGTTCGGCACCGCCTACTTATGCTTAGGTAATGCTATAGGCGCCGTCTATCAACATAATTTTTGCCTACTAACCCGTTTGTGAATGGATCAACCCGACCCATGGCTCATCCTTTAAATATATCCTCCACCTTTAAACACCACTCAATTTTTCTTAAACCTAGGTGCCGCCCAAGCATCCTTAACCTCTCCAAGCCCTTCTCTTTTCTCATCTAATCTTCCAGGCTCACCTTCCCGATCCATCACCAAGTAAGTTGTTCTTTCATACTCCGTAGTTGTTTCAGTGCTACGCTTATAATGGTTAATTAGATTTTGTAGTAGTGCTTGGTGATAAGAGTATAGTAGTTTGTTATGATTTTTGAAAGACTACATCTCATTGAGTGACGGGATTCTTGTGGGTATTCTTGATTTCACTCCGACATGTATCGATTGGTATTCATTGTCATAATGTTTTTTTTATTATTCTGGAGTTGAAATTTTAAAGTTAATGCATAATTTTAGGAGTTATAAGCTTGACTATGTAAGTGACTCATTCATCGATGTAGTGGTCATGGTTAACCAAAAGCATGAGATTGTGTAATTGCTTCTATGCTATAGCATGATAAGATTTCTATGTGGTAGTCTTGCTCAAAGTTTGCATTGTTCCAATGAACTAAAGTTGGAAATGAAAGTCAAGATTACACGACCATTGTGTGCTGCTTCTCTATATCAAACTGAGAAATTATTATGTAAAGTGAAGGTTTGAAAGTGTGACTGCGCTAATAATGTTGTTGGCACATACCACCTAAATGTATGTCGATGAAGTCTGAGTAATCGACATCACTTACTCAATTAGTTTGTGCAAACAAATTGAGTGTGGGGTGGTGCCATCACTATTTTCTTTTCCGATTATAGTGAATTTTACAAAATGAGACTGACATGACCCTATTATGATCTCAGGTAGCATGGCTCTGAAAGGACGACAGGGAAAGGAGAAAGCATCTACCTCACAAAAAGGTCAAAAGAGGTCAAGAAAGGACCAGGCTGATTCCTCCTCTCATCAAGTGCCTCGACGCACTTTTGGGATTAAATGGGTTCTGGAGGAGGAAGGGAAGGAATGGTATAGGAACAATAAAGTGAAGAATATGTCCATGTGGAGTTGATGCAGAAGGAAAGTTTAACAAAGAGAGACCCTCGCATTTTGGCTAAGATTATGGCACTAAATCTGGACTTTATCTTCCGAGACATGGGCGAATGTAATCTTTATTTGACTCGAGAGTTTTATGCCAACTGGTTACCAAGGACTACGGGAAATGAAGTAAAGATTTGGGGGCAAGTCTTGCAATTGAACGCTGATTTCTTCAACTCTTTCCAGGGTACTCCAAGTATGGATCAATCACCACTCAAGGAGCTCTACAACAGACCTCCCTACAGAGCCATCAGACATACGTTGTGTGGATCAAGGTCCATGACCCGGTGGACTCGTCACAAAGATAATGGTCGTCACAACACTTACCCATATGCTTGTTTGAATAGAGAGGCTCGCATATGGTTAAGAATAGTCAATTCCTGCTTGATTCCTGGGACACAATACACTAAGGTTACGCGTGATCGAGTCTGCTTGGTATATGCTCTAATGACGAATGTTCCCATCAACATTGGTGCAGTTATACGAACGTCGATGCGAAAAGCAAGGCTGCACAAAAGGTCCCATTTCAGTTTCGGTAATTTGTTGACTGCAATTTTAAGGAAATAGCACATTGAGGAGGAGCCAGCAGACCATAAGTTGCCACATAACCCAAAGAAGGTATATCTCACGAAAATCAAAGATCCCGAAACTGGTCAAGGCATCAACCTTACCACTGCTGAGAGACATGCTCGAGATAAAAGTTTTTTTTGCCATCTGTATGGCATGACTAGGTTTACTATGATGAATGGGGGTCGTGTGCCAACTGATGTAGAGCTTCGGCAATTGGACTATGACTACCCGCTTAATGAGCATGCTCGGGCCATGTGTGGAGTGGGGGTAAATTTTGAGGAACCTCTAGATGATGATGTGCCGACAGACGATGATCACCGACTGCTAGACTCTGATGTGAAGGACAACTCTGATGATGAAGACTGATGATGATTCTGACGCAGGGGGTATGACCCTGGATATAGAGGAGGAGTCTGACTAATTATGTTTTTGCTTATTTATTTACACTGAGGGCAGTGTGTTCCGTCTAAGTGTGGGGTGCGAGTATATGTCTGCGGATTGCCTTGCCTGCTGTATTGTGTACTGCTTGCCTGCATTTATTCTATAGTCATTTTGATTTAGTTATAGTTAGTTAGTTGTAATTAGTCAGAGTTTGCATGAATTTGTTCTTATAGACGGCATGGCATTATAATAGAAGTTTGTGATGAATCACTACTATTGAAACATTTAGGCTCTAAGTTGTGACTCATGCTGTGATAATTGTTTATGGTTTAATTCATTTATCTGTTGGGTCAAGAATCTATAATGCTCCCAATTAAGTTGACAATGTGCAATGTGTGTGTAAGGTTATTGTATATTCTTTATTGCGACTGATGCTAGAACTTGCCTAGTGTATGTGTGAAGCGAAATAAAGATTGTGAGTTTAGGAGATGATTTAGGCATTTCTTTGGCAGCCCTGATTTTGTTTTTCTTCTTTTTACCTACCTTTGTACATTGTCCTAGTGAACACCCTTTGAGCCTTTAGCTATTTTCTTTGGCAACCTCATATGTAGCCTAATCCATTTTTTTTTTTTAGAAAGACCATAATTTGATCCAAAAGCTCCTAAGCGCTTTAAATTGTAGAATCAAGTTGAGTAAAGAGTGTGGCAAAAATAAGAGGAAAATGGTGAAAGGGATGCCCCAAAGTTTAGTTATTGGTACATGAAAATATTGTGATTGAGGGTGGCTATCATAGGGATGCGTGATAAAAAAATAAAAAAATAAAAAAGATAAAAAATAAAAAGTAATGGAGGTTGTATATAAATAAAAAAAAAGGGGGATGGTTGTATATTCCCATCATAGAGTTTTTGATTGAGTAGCAAAATGGGTAAAGAGGGGTTGGTAGATGAAAGGAAGGTAGAGTGGTTGTTAAAAGTTAGTGTAAATGGCATAATGTAGTGTATTAAAGCGCTTAGGGAACATAGTCACCATTTCTGGCCAAAATAGTCTGTCCCTTTAGCCTACATTACAACCCATAAAGACCTATTTGATCCTAACCTTAGCATTCTGATATTAGTAGAGCATTACACTAAGGGCAAGCATATGGTCATCAGTTGTAATCTAAGAATTCTTTGTGAGAGCGAGAGCAAGCAAGTTCTTATACCCATATTTCTAAAAAATGCAAAACTATGAGTAATTATGGGTAAGATTTTGTGTGAGCGCACATGGTTGATGATTGTTGGGTAGTTTTATATGATTTTCTTTGGCTTAACTTGTGTATACGAATTAACCATCCTAATGAGTCTATGTTGGAGGGTGAGTTGTTTCTAGTAATGATCAAGAAATCTACTCTTTGTTAATAATTGTCGTGTATGTCTTGTTGAAAATTTTGTGTTGCTCTTGTGAAGTTTAGTTAGGTATTCGCATGGATGTGCTATTTTGTTCGAGGACAAACAAAGCTTTTAAGTGTGGGGTGGTGATGTTAGGCGTATTTATACGTCTAAGCACCATAACTTACCCATGT
>NW_025868035.1:0-7174 GCF_002878395.1 Capsicum annuum
TTGTCACAAGTTCTAGTAAGTGTGGTCCACTCCTATTACGATTTATTCACTTGTTTCTGATTTCTATTGAGCTCCTATATCATATGTGATTATCTATAACTTTACATACTCAGTATATATTTCGTACTGACGTCCCCCACGGGGGACCTGCATTTCATGCTGCAGGCACAGGTACCTTAGCTCATACACCGCTCAAGAAGGAGCCAGGATATCCAACTGCTTTTGGTGAGCTCCAGTTTGCTTCGGGGCTTTCCGTGTCATATTCAGTCATTTTTGGTATTGTATAAAAGTTAGTTATATGGCGGGGTGTGTCCCGACCTTAGTTAAACTCTGTGTATTATCTAGAGGCTTTGTAGACCTAATGTACAGTCAAGGTGGTGTTTTGTTAATAAACGTGATGACTCCAATGGCCAAGTATTGTATATACATATATATGTGTGCTCGAGCTTATACAGGTGATTATTTCCTTTTATATGCGACATGATGCTGTCCGAATTTTGGGTTGTTATAGAGGTATGCATGGGAAGTATGAGGTTATGAGCTGGTTCTCCCGGGCCTCCTCGGTTACGGGTGCCAGTCCGCCCCAATAGGATTTGAGGCGTGACAAAAGTGGTATCAGAGAAGTTCATCCAAGTGAATCTACTAAGCCGTGTCTATGTAGAGTCTTGTTTATTGGTGTGTCGTGCACCGTATCTATAAACAGGAGGCTATGGACATTTAGGAATTGTTTCTTTTCTTCATGTCTTAGACCGTACGATAGAGCTTATATTGTATATGAAGTCATAGTCGACCACTGAATCCGTTTGTTTCTCCTATTATAGTAATAATGCCGGTTACCAGAAGTAAGAATACCGATAAGCAAGTAGATGTGGCTACCGGAGAGGGGACTAGTAAGTCACCCACTATACCAGCTAATCAAAGTGAGGCTCCAGCTGAGCATGCATCAGAAACTTCCTCCAGTCCGGAAGAAATAAGAGGGAGGAGAACTATATCCGCAGGGCCACCTATTAATGCTGTTAATCAAGATCTTAGAAATGTAGTGCAACTTTTGACTCATATAGTTACTGGGCAAGCTCAAAGGCAAGCCATTCCTACCACGGGTCCTAGTGGTACAGATAGAGATAGATCCTCCCACTTTTACTGGATCAGATCTTAATGATGATCCACAGGACTTTATTGATCAAATTCAAAGGGCCTTAGATGTTATGCATGTAACGGGTAGAGAGACAGTGGAGTTAGCGGCCTATAGATTTAAAGGGGAAGCTATATATTAGTATAAAGACTGGAAACGATCTAGGGGTATTGATGCACCCCCAGCTACTTGGAAAGAGTTCAAAGAGGCATTTCTTGATCATTATCTTCCATTCGAGATTCGTCAGGCCCGTGCAGATCAATTTTTAAATCTTCGTCAGGGGAATATGAGCGTGAGGGAGTACAGTCTCCGATTTAATTCCTTGTCGAGATATGCTCCTAATGTTGTAGCTACTATGGATGACAGAGTTTATCAATATGTGGATAGGCTAGATCTATATCTGGTTAGTGATTGTACTATTACCGCTTTGAACAAAGATATGGACATAGCAAGGATCCAAGCTTTTGCACAGAAAATAGAAGATTAGAGGTAGAGGAGAAGAGCACAGGAATCAGAAAGAAGATATTCCAAGAGGGCCAGATCTACAGGGCAGTTCATGACATCCCAAGGAGGGTTCAGACCACAGTTTTCTGCTAGGCCACTTAGGCCATTATCTTCTTATTCTGTAGCTAGTGCCCCACCACAGTTCCAAAGATCCAGAGGAAATCAATTTGGGCACAAAAGTGATAGTCATAGTTCGCGGATAATGGGGTACCAAGGGCAAGGGAATATGAGCCAATCGAGATCTCCTCGAGAGCCATGCAATAAATGTGGAAGGTATCATTTGGGCGCATGTCGGTTGGGGACCAATGTTTTCTTTTGGTGTGGTATGTCGGGGCATATGATGAGAGAATGCCCACGAAGGGGCATAGGGGGTATGGCATGACCTACGGGGTCATTTATTGCATCATCATCATCAATGCCTTATTCAAGAAGGGGTGCACAACCAATGGGTCTTGTTAGAGGTGATGGAGGAGCCACGAGTTCTAGCGGGGCTCAAAATCGTACGTATGCTCTAGCGGATCAACAGAATTTAGAGGCTTCTCCAGATATGGTTACGGGTACGTTGTCTATCTTTTTATTCGATTTATATGCCTTAATTGATCTTGGTTCTACATTATCTTATGTTACTCCATTGGTTGCTGGAAAGTTCGAAAGAATACCCAAACTATTAGCTAAGCCATTTGAAGTATCCACACCGGTTGGGGAATCTATTATAGCTAAAAGGGTTTATCGAAACTGCATAGTAACTGTTTGTGGTCGTGATATGATGGTTGATATTGTGGAGTTAGAAATGGTAGATTTTGATGTTATAATGGCTATGGACTGGTTGGCGTCTTGTTATGCCACAATTGATTGCTGCACGAAAAAGGTATATTTCTATTTTCCAAATGAATCAGTCCTTGAATGGAAATGTGAAATTAGCGCGCCAAGAAGTAGATTTATTTCTTATTTTAAGGAGAGAAGAATGATTTCAAAGGGATACATATATCATTTAGTTAGAGTAAGGGATACAAAAGCGGAGCCACCAACTCTTCACGCTGTTCCGGTGGTAAATGAATTTTCTGATGTATTTCCTGAAGATCTTCTAGGTTTGCCTCCTGAACGAGAATTAGAGTTTGGTAGTGATGTAATACCAGGCACCCAACCAATCTCCATTCCTCCGTATAGAATGGCCCCAGCAGAATTACGAGAATTGAAAGAGCAATTGAAAGATTTACTAGAGAAGGGATTCATAAGGCCTAGTATGTCCCCCTCGGGAGTACCAGTGTTATTTGTACACAAAAAGGATGGCTCGCTGAGGATGTGTATTAATTATCGATAATTGAATAAGGTGACTATTAAGAATAAATATCCTCTCCCAAGAATTGATGATTTATTTGATCAGTTACAGGGCGCCAAGTGCTTTTCTAAGATTGATTTGAGGTCAGGTTACCACCAAGTGAGGGTCAAAGAGAAGGATATACCTAAGACAGCTTTCCGAACACGGTATGGTCACTATGAGTTTCTAGTTATGTCATTTGGTCTAACAAATGCACCCGCAACTTTTATGGATTTGATGAATAGGGTTTTTAAGCCATTCCTGGATGTATTTGTGATAGTTTTTATAGATGATATTCTAGTTTATTCTAGATCAGAAGAGGACCATGCCAATAACTTATGGCAGGCATTGCAGACTCTTCGTGATTGTAAGCTTTATACAAAGTTCTAAATGTGAGTTTTGGTTAAAGTCGGTGGCATTTTTGGGTCATGTTGTATCTAGTGAAGGGATAAAGGTTGATGCTCAAAAGATAGAAGCTGTGAAGAACTGGCTAAGGCCCACAACGCGTACGGAGATTCGTAATTTTCTCGGGTTGGCAGGTTATTATAGAAGGTTTGTTAAAGGCTTTTCTTCCATTTCAGCACCCTTAACTAAGCTAACCCATAAAGCATCCAAATTCTAATGGAATGATGCCTTTGAGAAGAGTTTTCAAGATTTAAAGAACAAGTTGATTTCTACACCCATGTTGGTACTTCCAGAAGGCACCGAAGGGTATACAGTGTGTTGTGATGCTTCCAGAATTGGTTTAGGATGTGTATTGATGCAGCATGGTAAGGTAATAGCATATGCTTCTAGACAATTGCGGCCACATGAGAAAAATTATCCTACATACGATCTTGAGCTGGCAGCAGTTATTTTTGCTTTAAAGATATGGTGCCACTACTTATATGGGGTTCATGTTGATATATATACTGAACATAAGAGCTTGTAATATATTTTTAATCAGAAGGATCTAAATTTAAGGCAGCGGAGATGGCTTGAACTATTAAAGGACTACGATGTTGATATCTTATACCATCCAGGGAAAGCAAATGTGGTAGCTGATGCGTTAAGTCATAAGGCTATGATGGCGCCTATAAAAAGGCAAGGGATGGTTAAAGATCTTCACCAGTTAGCTAGTTTGGGAGTTCGCCTTCTTGAAACTCCGAATAAAGAGCTTATCGTACATAATGCTGCGGAATCTTCATTAGTAGTTGAAGTGAAAGAGAAGCAGTATGCAAATCCTATTTTATTACAGCTTAAGGAGAACGTTCAGAGTGGTACGACCAAGGCATTTGAGCTTACGCGAGAAGGAGTACTTCAATGCCAAAATCGATTGTGTGTGACGGATGTAGACGGGCTAAGAAAGAAGATTATGACAGAGGCACATTTTTCAAGGTATTCTATTCATCCAGGATCAACCAAAATGTATCAAGATTTGAAAGATATGTATTGGTGGAATGACATGAAGAAGAGCATTGCAGAATTTGTAGCTGAATGTCCAAATTGTCAAAGAGTTAAAGTTGAGCACCAAAAACCCGGAGGTTATATGCAATGCATTGATCTTCCAAGCTGAAAGTGGGACATGATCAACATGGATTTCTTTATTGGTTTACCTCGTACATCCCGGAAGTTTGATTCTATATGGGTGATTGTTGATAGGCTTACCAAATCCGCACATTTTCTACCAGTTAGGACCACTTACACAGTTGAAGAGTATACAAAACTGTACATTAAAGAGATAGTCCGATTACATGGAGTGCCAATCTCTATTATATCAGATCGGGGAACCCAATTTACCGCAAACTTTTGGAAGTCTTTTTAGAGGTGTTTGGGAACACAAATGAAGTTAAGTACAACTTTTCACCCTCAAACAGATGGACAAGCATAATGTACCATCCAAACACTTGAAGATGTGCTACGAGCTTGTGTGATAGATTTTAAGGGCAACTGGGATAATCATTTACCTCTTATTGAGTTTGCCTACAGTAATAGCTATCATTCAAGTATCAAAATGGCACCATATGAAGCTTTATATGGAAGGAAGTGTAGATCACCAATAGGATGGTTTGAAGTGGATGAAACTCTTTTGTTCGGATTGGATCTTGTTTATCAAGCCATAGAGAAGGTTAAAGTAATTCAGCAACGACTGAAAACAGCCCAAAGTCGACACAAGTCATATGCGGATAGTAGAAGGAGAGGGCTAGAGTTTTCTATAGGTGATTGGGTATTTTTGAAGGTATCACCAATAAAAGGGGTAATGAGATTTGGCAAGAAAGGGAAGTTGAGTCCACATTATATAGGCCCGTATAAGATCACTCGAAGGTTTGGACAAGTTGCATATGAATTAGAGCTACCCCAAGAGCTCTCATTAGTACATCCGGTATTTCATGTGTCAATGCTTCGAAAGTGCATCGGAGATCCATCACATATCACTTCTACTGAGGATGTGCAAATTACGGAAGATCTTACCTATGAGAAAGTGCCTATTGCTATACTAGATCGCCAAGTTAAGAAGATGAGGAATAAAGAGATAGCATCGGTGAAAGTACGTTGGAGAAATCGTCAAAGGGAAGAGATTACATGGGAAGCTGAGGAAACAATGAAATCTAAGTACCCTCATTTGTTCAAAGATGAAGAGGAAGTTTAAGAAACGGAGTTAGAACATTAATAAGTAAGTTTTTTTTTTTTTATATATGCATAGTATTTATGTGATGATGTGAATGTTAATGATGTACTTGAACTTGTTTTGGTTGAATAACTACGCTAACATTCGAGGATGAATGTCCTAAAGGGGGAAAGGATGTAACACCCCATCATCAAGTACGTGTATTGGCGTATTCAAGTACGTGTATTGGTCTTATTTATATAGAATTTATTTTATTTTATTTTATTTATACCGGAATTTGCCCGTCGATGGTCCCATACGAAGGTTATTGAATAAGCTTTCCAACGATATAAAGATTTCCAAAAACAGATAGGTTTTGGATATAATCGAGCACGTTCGAAACTATAAAACGGTGGCCGGGATATTGGGAATAGGAAATGTGCAGGAAAATTTCCTGCACACAAAATATTGAGGCCAGCCAATTTTTTAGGTCAACTTTGAACGATCATAACTCCCTTAATATAATGCACTGGGAGAGCTGCAACCTATAAAAAGAAAGATCTTTGAGTCTTCTTTCTAATGCAATTGGTTTCATCCAAATCCAACGTCTGAGTAAGGAGTTATACTCGTTTTACTTCAGCCTCTCAAAATAGATTTTTAGGGTCAACTTCAAATGATCATAACTCCTTGTACAAGACAAACTGGGTGTCCTACTTTATATGAAATGAAAGCCCTTTGAATTATATTTCCAGCAATACCAATTTCACCCAAATATGATATCGGAGCAAAGAGTTATGGTCGATCTACTTTAGCTTATTAAAACAGTCCACCAAAGAACAAATTTGACATTATTTAAATTTTAAAGGCACTTTGGTCATTCCCTATGATATTATGGACGGGAATATGTGTATATATACATGTATATGAGTTCAAAAACTCATTTTCATCATCAATCATTGAGAAAGAACAAACCCTAGCCAAATTTGACCTTTAAATTACTTTTGATTCAACCGTAGAAATTCCAAAGTAATTCGATAACTGCGTTTGTCATCTCGAGAGCTTTGAACGGCACTTATTATTTGTGCAAAAGGATTGCATAATCAAGAGGTGAATTCTAAGGTATGAATATTGTTTGCCTTTGTTCTCTTCCATATGTATATGTGTGATAGAGGATTATAGTATTGGTTGTTATTGAAAGGTGATGAAAATAGGGTTATGAACTTTTTTGCATGGTTTGGTTGTATTGAATTGTGGAGGGTGGATATGGTAATTGAGTTATGGAGGGTGGATATGGTAATATACTATTGAATTGATGATTATTTATGTCTATGGCTCAATTTGGTTTAATGGATTGGTTGGAAGGATAAATGAATCCAAACTTGATATTGGAGGATGTTGTATGAATATGCATGACATGTGAATGTAATTGGAGTATAAGAGGGTTAAAGTGACACCCTTTATGGTGTAATTAACGCTTACTACTTAACCACTAGTTTGGTGAATTCAAATAATTGAATTGTGACATTTGGTCGCTAATACTAGATTGCTATATATGTTCATTGTAGATAAGTAATCCGAAAAGACGAGAAGTCCATTTGGGACTAGTATTGAAGGTTGACAGTCAGGTATGTAA
>NW_025868036.1:0-8976 GCF_002878395.1 Capsicum annuum
AGAAACACAATACCAACATCATGCAATTAAAAAAACACTCAATTGAATTTATAGTTTCTGCTATCAACTCATACGCGCGGATTTAGTAGATTAAATAGATTTAGTAGGTTTCTAGTGAATCTATTTTTATTAGTGCGTGGATATTTTGTTTTAATATCTTTTAATAATTTACTTTTTTCGTAAGATATATTCATTAATTATTTTATCCTGTAGTAATTGTAGAGTTACAAATTCTTGTATAATAATTTATCCTATCTGTACTATAATGTATATCTAATTCTAGATTTTCAATGTTATTTATTATCTTGTGTTGTTCTTCTCGTAGTGAGTTTTTTAAATTATATAAACTATCACATGTACTTTTATCTAAATTTTCTAAGGTTTTTTCTATCCATATTAATTTTTCTTTTAGGTCTTTCATTATTTTCTTAATTCGATTTCTATAATTAATTTCATTATTTAGATTTTCTTAATTTTCTCTAGTTTGTCTAATATATTCTAACATTTTTTAATCTGAATAATATCCTTCTGGGTAAATTTCTTCGTATAACTGTTCTAGATAATTTATAGTTTCAATTTCATAGTTTATTACTTTTGCTAATATTATCTTCTTGATATCTATGATTTCTATGTTTTTTAGTATATATAATATTAAAACTTTAAGATAATCTAAATGATCTATTTTTAAAATTATAATATTTTGTATTTAGCCTTAGTAGTTTTTGCATATTTTTAAATTTTATATCTTTATTTTCCATGTATTTATCTATATTTATTTTTATCTGTTTTTCTAGTAACTGCATATTTTTTAAAAATTTTATGTAACTTATCATCGTAAATATTTGTAAGAGTAGTTAGGTAGATATGGTATATAACTTACTCTAGTCATGTAATATTCACCAAAAGCTTTTTCTAATATGATTTTTCTTATATCTGCTACTTTTATATTTCTAAGTGCATACAAAATAAGTATTTTGAATTTATCTACCATCACATCAGATATATTATCATTCATTTTCATAAATTTGCTTTTTTCAAAATATTCCCTTCAACCATGTACATAAAATATAGTCATCTTAGCTTACTATATACTAGATTATTCTTAAATAATATGTTCTTCCGTCACTATTAACATGGTAATCCGGATACTTTTTCCCTTAAACAGCGCCTCTACTCTGGTTACTCCCCGCCACGGCTTCTTGCCTCATTGGTTTCACCTTTAGGATGGCATAGTCCTTAGGGATATTTCTCCGTTTCCTCTTTGTTAATAAACTTCTTAACATATTATTCTTCGAATAATTCTACTATAAAGTAACTAATATGAATTTATTTTATCATATCATGATTGTTGGGAATTATGAAATTAGCTATTCATAATCGTAAATAGATATACCTGTTCGGGTAGCTTTGTCATTTCTGAGTTTTGTTGTTCCATAGCTTTTTCCATCGGAGTATGTTTATCTAATTAACTGAGTATTTTTTTTTTTGTGGATTGGAGAGAGTGAAAGTGCTTCAACGCATGAAGGCTTGCCTTTTGCAATGCCTTCTGCTTCTGATATATATAGAATGAAACTTTACAAGCTTTACGTCTTTACATAAAGAAAAAACAAAAGCTAATGTTTAAAAAGTCAAAAAGCCTATCTAGGTACCTAAAAAGCCTATAAAATAGTAACTTACAAAAAGTCTACAAAAATAATTACTATCCTTACATAAAGTCTACAAAGAATAGTAACTTACAATAATTACTATCCTTTTTCCGTAAAGAATCTATACAATATATTTTTCTTGTCGTCCGCTGATTTTGTCGTATCTGCTATATCTCCATTATTGCTCTGTATCTGCTCCATTATTTATCTTATCTTTATCTTTATCTTTATCTTTCCAGCTGGCATTTTACCTTCTTTTACTCTAGATGTACCTCTGGAATAATATTATCTTCTCCATTGCACCTCGAACATTGGTGGTCTGGATATTTATGTCCAATTATTTTACAGTATCTTATTAATAGTCCTTCTGAAATAAATCCCTTTTTTATTGCTCTCGCGGTAGATTGTTTTTCTGGGTTAAGTAGCGTCATTATCCATTGTCTTACGTCTTCCATATCTGCTTGTCGTAGCTCTTTTGAATTTGAATATATCATTTGATGATCTCTTGAATAGTAGCTCCATATTGGGTTTCCGTTCATAAAATTATTTGCTAGTTCTTGAATGATCGTAGCTAGTCCAATAAGTCTTTTATTTGCATAAAAATCTGGTATCTCGATCCTAGGTATCTCCGGTTGTTGCGAAATATCTTCTGGTATAATCATATCTCTTGTTAGTCCTATCTTTACAACTTGTATAACTGGTTTTATTTCGTCATATAATATCTCTGCTGGTGCAGTATAGCACTTTATATAAAATAAATTTCCTTTTGTTATTCTTTTATAGGTAGTGAATATCTTGTATAATTCCTCCATAGCTGTTAGCTCTTCTCCGTTGTGGGTATATATGGTATTTAGTAGTCCATAGTCAAAACAAGTTTTAACTAGGCTTGGGTTAGTTTTGGGTAGTACGATTAATTTATTATATCCTTGTAGTATTTGGGTTATATAATTGGTATTTGGTTCTTTGATGTCTGTAGCTCTGGGGTTATGGTTTAGGAAGGTTTGTACTCTGTATATATTTTCTATGTATTTTTGGGCGGTGTAGTTGTATACTTTTTTGTCTTGGTTTAGGCTATCTTGGTATGTGTTAACTTGTGGGGGTATGAATAAATGGTCTTTTTGTGTTTTGGGGGTAAATGGTTTTTCAAATATTTTGTTCATATTTGCATTTTGGTATCTTGGCCTATTAACTCCTTTGCTTGTACCTGCAGAAGTAGATTGATAAACGTTATGGGTTTTATGGAGTGTCCCAACGTCTCCTTCTAGCTCTGGATTTTTAATGTCTTCCGATTGACATAGCTCTGCACACTGCTGAGTTAGCTGATTTGTAGCTATAGACTTCAGTTTACCTTCATTAGTCTTTAGCTTTTCTATCTCATTACCCATACTGTCCACTTTCATTGAAAGCGTAGTTAGGGTGTTAAGTATTTTTTCTAGAGTATCTTCCTCTACTATTTCAGCCTGTGTAGCTTTGTCTTGATATGTAATTTGCAATAACATTTTTGTTAGTACTGATCACTTCAATTGTAAATGTGAAATTTAATATATTTAAAACTAGTCTTCGAATCTCTTTTGTTGTAACTGAATTTTGTATTTTCTTTGTTAGCCACCAACGTACCTGTGTATTATCTGTTCGTACAATAAATTTGTTATATACAATATATGGCTCAAATGCTAATAAACATTTATATAATGAACATAATTCTTTCCTATTTATTTCCCATTTTATTTCTGTTTCGTTAAACGTACCTGAGTAATATCTACAATGATGTTCTATTTTTTTACTTCATATCGATATTTAAGTACTCCTCCGTAACTGTATTCACTTGCATCTGCTTCTACTATATATATAAATTTTTTATTTTCATCTGGAAATTGCAATTTTGGTAATTCTTTACAAAGTAATTTTATTTTTTGAACTTGTTTTTTATCTTTTTCATCATAATTATATTCTATATCCTTTTTTAATTTTTTCTGCAGTGGTTTTAAGGTTTCTGCTAATTTTGGAATATATTCTCTTACTTGGTTTACTAATCCTAAAAATGATTGTAATTTCTTTTTTGTATCTAATTCTTCTTTCGAATTTATTATTTTTTGTACTATATGTTGTTGCATTTTTACTCCACTTTTATCTATTTGTATTCCTAAAAATTCTATCTGGTTTTTCATAATTTCAGCTTTCTTTTTGCTTAGACTTATTCCTGATTTTTCTATTATATCTGTGAACTGTTCTAATAATTTTAAATGTTCTTCTTTAGTTTTTGTATATAATAATATATCATCTATGTATACTATGCAATTAGATAATTGTTTAAAATAATTATCCATAAAATGTTGATATCTACCTGGTGCATTTTTATATCCAAATGGTAACACGTTCCATTCATAAAATCCTTGTGGTACCGTAAATGCGGTTAATTCTTTAGATTCTTCTTCTAGCTTTAGGTGGTAAAATCCTGATTTACAATCAAATTTACTAAAATAATTATATCCTTGGATTTGTCTTATTTTTAATATCTTATTTGGTATCGGATAATTATATGTTATAGTTTTTGCATTTAAATTTCTATAGTCAATAACCATCCTACTTTTTCCTCTTTTTTGTTCACTATGTTTATTTACTATAAATGCTGGACTATTATGTTTACTATTACTTTTTTGTATATATTGTTTTTCTAATAATTCATCTATGTGCATTTTAAATTCTTTTAAATCATCAAAATTATATGTTAATGGTTTTTGTGTTATTATGCTATTCTTATCTATTAATTCTATTTTTATAGTAGTTTTGTGTTTTTCCCATCCTTTTAATGGATCTTCACTATATAATTGTTCTAATTTTTTCTGAATTATTTCTATTTTATTTATTGAAAATATAGTTATTTCTGTTTTATTTATCGAAAATACTACTAGTTCTACTGTATCTTCAGTATTAGTTATATTTTCTAACTTTTGTGTAATTTTTTCACTTCCTTTTATCCAATCAGTTTTCTTTCTTATTTTATTATTAACTCTTTTTGCTCTTACTTTTTGTTTGCATGGTGTTGTAAACCACCAGTCTGTTTTGGTTATTATATGTGGGTATAGTTTATCTAAAAATGGCATTCCTAAAAGTATATCTTTTGATGTTAATTCATAATTATAAATTTCTTCTATTGTTAATATCTTATCCCATACTTGTATTTTTACATTCCTAGCTTTATAAGTGATTAAGCTTCCTTCATTATTAAATCCTTTAACTATTATTGGTGTTTTTAGTTTATCCCATTTACTTTCTGGTAAGCAATTATATCTACATAAATTAGCTTCTGCTCCTGTATCTATCATAGGCGTATAATATCTACTGTAATATCCTTCTACTACTATCTTCATTAATACATATATCTTCATTTCATGTTAAGGCTCTTTTTAAGAATAACTTTTCTTTGTTATATGTTAAGGTTAATTGTGTATGTTCTATATTATATGGTTTTACTTGTTCTAACCATTTTACTCCTAATATTATATCTGCTTTTTGCATTTCTTCTTTTACTTCGAATTCTATTTTTATTTTTCTAACTCCTAACATTATTTCTTTTTCTGCTATTTTTTTATTATTTATTAAACTTCTTGGTAGATCTGGGCATATATCATTGTCAGTTTTTATTTCTTCATTTTTTACTAGATATTTTGCTATATGATTTTCTTCTTGTCCTGTATTCAAAAGTATTAAATATTCTTTTTCATTTATTTTTCCCGTTATGTAATATTGGTTTAAATTACTTATTGAATTTGTTTCATAACTTGTTCTTTTTGATGAGCTTGATGATTCTGGTTTTTCATTAGCTATTCTTTTCGTTGTACTAATTCTATCATTTAGTATTTCTAAGTTTTCTTCCGTATCTATGTCTCTATAGGTATAATCATTATAATCTATTGTTTTTACTATTTGTTCGAATGGGCTTTCTATTTGTATTTTGTTAATCTTATTTTTTCCTGTTATTTTATGTTTTGTTGTTAATACATATAGATTTTTACATCTTGCTGTAAATATTTTACTTCCTGGGGTTAATTCTATTCCTGATATTTTCCAATATAATACTAATGATTTATCTATATTCCTATCTGTTACTGCTACTGAATAATTTGCACTTATTTTAAATTTTTGGTATATTAGATTTCCTTTTACGGCAGTTATTATGCTTTTTTCTATAGGTTTTATAATTCTATCGTCTGCTAAATATAATTCTATTAGTGTATCTATTTCTTCTCTAAAACATGCTTTTATTAATATCTCTGTACCTCCAAGGTGTACATATTTTATTGGATCTCCTTTACTTTTTATATCATTTATTTCTTTATTAATTATTCTTTTTGTTACCAGTGGTATACTAGCTTTTCCTTTTGCATATCTGCAGTCTATTACATGTTCTTTTTGACATACTACATAATATTCATCCTTTTTCCTAGTAAAAATATTTTTTATTGTTGGTATTTTAAATATTTTTTCTACACTTAAATCTAATTCTTTTCCTTATATTTCATCAAATATATTACTGTCAAATATTATCTTTTGTTCCGTTCCTTCATCATTTAAATATTCTTCCTTTGTTATTATTTTTATATCTTCTTCAGTCATTTGATTCATCTATTTCGCTATCTATTTCATTATCTGTTTCGTTTTCTGAAATTTCAGAAATTTCATATATACTATCTTCACTTTCTAATTCGTAATCTATATAATCTATCTGGATATATTCGGTATTATCTATTTTTATTTCTGATATTTATTTATTTTTTGGATTTTTAGGTAATTTACAATCTCTAGCTAAATGTCCTAATTTTCCACAATTATAACAAGTACATTCTTTTATAGATTTCTTCTTTCTATATGGTCTTTTATAATTTTTTACATAATATCTTTTTCTTGGTTTCTTATATTTATATTTCGATTTTTTATATTTTTTATATTTCTTATGTCTTTTTCTTTTCTTATAATATCTTTCTTCGCATCCAAATTGGGGTGCTATTTTATTTTTGCAACAAGCTAAATTTCTTATTAATGTTTTTTCCATTTTTAATTCTTCTCTATATTTTTCACATAAGTTTCTATACCATTGTTGTAAATATTTTATTCTTGCTCCTAACGTATCTACTATTTTTGCTTCTTCCCAACTTTTTATTATTTTCGAACTAAATGGCTCGGGTAATTTATTAAAATATAACTTTCTTATTTCTTTACTTTCTTCTATACTATATGCTCCTTTGTAATAATATTCTTTAAATGCGCAAGTATATTCATCTATATAACACATATTACATATGGCTAATTTTAACATTAAATTTCTATTTGTATCTTTTTCTTCATTTTGTTCTTCTTCAATTGTTGTTGTACTTCCAAATTCATCTTTTATAGCTGTTTCATATTTTTTTAATAATTCTATAGGTGTTAGTTTAGTTGTTGTCGATGATGTTCCTTCTATAGGTTTATTAGTTCTTAATACTTTTTTGCTATTTTCGGTTAGATTTGCAAACCATAGTTTTACTGATCCTATTAGTGTTTTTTCTATATATTCTGGTGCATCTGTTATATTTATATTATTATCTAATAATTGTTTTGTCATATATCCTATCCATAATTGTATTGTTTTTTCTGTATCTATTACACAGTCTAGATCTAAAAAGTTATAATTTTTATTCACTATTTGTTTTGGTTTCCATTTATCATATTCATTATATTTTTTAAACTTATTCTTATGATATATAGGTTTCCTTATTTCTGTTGTTTTAGGTATTATATTTTCATTTTCTTTTTTATCAAGAGTATTTATTTCTGTTTGGGTATTTTCTAAATTTTCTTCATTAATTTTTTGTTCTTCATTGATTTCTAAATTTTTTGTATTTGTTAATATTTTCGTGTATGTTTCACTATCTTCGGACTCATAATTATCTGTCTCTTCAATATCTATATTATTTATTTCTAATTCTTCATTTTTTATTTCTAATTTTTCCTTAAATTGATTTATCTCATTTAGTAATTTCTGTTCTCTATCTTTTTCTTCTTTTTCTTTTTGTCTTTGTTCATACAGTTCTTTTAACATTTGTAATTCTTTTTCTAATTCAGCAATTCTACTATTTTTGGTTTCTTCTATTTTTCGTATTTCTTCCGTAGTTTGTTGTTTTATTTTTTCTATTTCTTTTTTCCTATCTATCTCTTCATTTTCTTTTTCTATTCTTACCATTGCTGTTAATTTATCTTCTAATTTTAATTCTTCTTTTTCTAGCATTAGATATAAATGTTCACCTATTTTCTTATATCTTCGTCCTAGATTAGAAAATACTATTTTTATTTTTGATCCTTCGTAATTTTCATATATTTTTTCATCTATTATAAATTCTTCTTTATTCATTTTATTGTGAATAGGTCATGTTGATATACATATTCTAAACTATCTATTTGTGATTCTAATTTTGATATTTCATCTTTTTGCGTATCTATTGAATTTTTACTAACTCCGGCAAATATATTATAATGTAGTCTTTCTATTCTTATTTTTAATTCTTTACGTTTTTCAGAGATAATCTGTTTTAATTCTTTATATTGTTGTACTTTATTCATTTTAAATTATATTTATAATATCTTGGTGGATATCTAAATCTAATTTTATCATAATTAAGTGGTATATGTTTCATTCTTCTAGATTTTAAATGTGTTATTAATTTTGATTCAATACTAGATATTAATGTAATTAAGTAGGCTAGTTTTTGTGGATTTTCTTTTGTTTTATTTAGACTTATATATTCTGAATAATTACTAATTAAAGATTCTTTAATTTTTCTAAAAGCTTCTCTATTTTTAAATGGTCTTCGCATAATTAATTTAATATTTTTGTAGGTAAATTTTCTAAATTTAATTTTGATTCTAACATAATTTTGACTCTAACATATATATTCTAACTCTAACTCTTTAATATATATATATCTCTTCCGTACTGTTTAACTTGCTGTAGCTCTGATACCATTTGTAGGGGGTGCGCGGATTTAGTAGATTAAATAGATTTAGTAGGTTTAGACATTAACTTAATAATGAGTTAATAAGAATTGTTTCAACTCATATTGATCAATTGACGACTTAGGTCGGGAGGAACACAATGCTAACATCATACAATTGCAAAGACTCAATTGAAGTTGAAGATAACCCTATGTACTCATCCCTAGTTCTAGCTAAATTAATTTAGGTATTAGATTAATAATAAGGTAAAAAGAATCGTTTTAACTCAGAGTGATTGATCAGCTACTCGGGTCGGGAGGAACGCAATACCCACATCATGCAATTGCAAAAACTCAATTAA
>NW_025868037.1:0-1615 GCF_002878395.1 Capsicum annuum
GATAAAGAACAAAAATTACTAAACGAGATAAATCAATTTAAATAAAAATTAGAAATAAACGATAAAGAAATAAAAAATAAGGAATTAGATATAAATAATATAGATGTTGAAGAGACAGATAATTATGATTCAGAAAATAGTGAAACATATATAGAAATATTAACAAATACAAAAAATTTAGAAATCAACGAAAAACAAGAAGTAATTGATGAAGAAAACTTAGAAAATATCAACACAAAAATAAATACTATTGATAAAAAGAAGATGAAAATATAATACCTAGAACATCAGAAATAAGAAAACCTACATATTATAAGAATAAGTTTAAAAGATATAATCTAAAGAATGAATATGACAAATAGACACCAAAACAAATAGTTAATAAAAATTATAACTTTTAGACTTAGACTGTGTAATAGATACAGAAAAAATAATACAATTATGGATAGGATATATGACAAAACAATTATTAGATAATAATATAAACATAACAGATTCACCAGAATATATAGAAAGAATACTAATAGGAAATTATGGTTTTCAAATTTAACTGAAAATAACAAGAAGGTATTAAGAACTAATAAACCTACAGAAGGAACATCATCAAAAACAACTAAACTAACACCTATAGAATTATTAAAAAAATATGAAATAGCTATAAAAGATGAATTTGGTAGTATGACAACCATAGAAGAAGAACAAGATGAAGAAAAAGATACAAATAGAAATTTAATGTTAAAATTAGCAATATGTAATATGTGTTATATAGATGAATGTACTTGTGCATTTAAAGAATATTATTATAAAGGAGCATATGATATAGAAGAAAGTAAAGAAATAAGAAAATTATATTTTAATAAATTAGCCGAACTATTTAGTTCAAAGATAATAAAGAGTTGGGAAGAAGCAAAAATAGTAGATATTCTAGGAGCAAGAATAAAATTTTTACAACAATGGTATAGAAACTTATATGAAAAATATAGAGAAGAATTAAAAATAAAAAAAATATTGATAAGAAATTTAGCATGTTGCAAAGATAAAATAGCACCCCAATTCGGATGTGAAGAAAGATATTATAAGAAAAAAAAAAGACATAAGAAATATAAGAAATATAAAAAATCAAAATATAAATACAAGAAACCAAGAAAAATATATTATGTAAAAAATTATAAATACAAAAGACCATATAGAAAAAAGAAATCTATAAAAGTGTGTACTTGTTATAATTGTGGAAAATTAGGACATTTAGCTAGAGATTGTAAATTACCTAAAAATCCAAAAAATAAACAAATATCAGAAATAAAAATAGATAATACATAATATATGCAGATAGATTATATAGATTATGAATTAGAAAGTGAGGATAGTATATATGAAATTTCAGAAAATGAAACAGATAATAAATAGATAGTGAAATAGATGAATCAAATGACTGAAGAAGATATAAAAATAATAACAAAGGAAGAATATCTAAATGATGAAGGAACAGAACAAAAAATAATATTGGACAGTAACATATTTGATAAAATAAAAGTAAAAGAATTAGACTTAAGTGTAGAAAAAATATTTAAAATACCAACAATAAGAAATCTATTTACTAAGAAAAAAAAAAGAA
>NW_025868038.1:0-6016 GCF_002878395.1 Capsicum annuum
ATTATGTAGTATGCCAAAAGGAACATGTAATAGACTGTAGATATGCAAAAGGTAAAGCTAGTATACCACTAGTAACAAAAAGAATAATTAATAAAGAAATAAATGATAGAAAAAGTAGAGACCCAATAAAATATGTACACCTTGGAGGTACAGAGATATTAATAAAAGCATGTTTTAGAGAAGGAATAGATATACCAATAGAATTATATTTAGCAGATGATAGAATTATAAAACCTATAGAAAAAAGCATAATAACTGCCATAAAAGTAAATTTAATATACCAAAAATTTAAATTTATAATAAGTGCAAATTATTCAGTAGCAGTAACAGATAAAAATATAGATAAATTATTAGTATTATATTGGAAAATATCAGGAATAGAATTAACCCCAGGAAGTAAAATATTTACAGCGAGATGTAAAAATTTATATGTATTAACAACAAAACATAAAATAATAGGAAAAAATAAGATTAACAAAATACGAATAGAAAGTCCATTAGAACAAATTGTAAAAACAATAGATTATAATGATTATAGCTATAGAGACATAGATATAGAATAAATTTAGAAATAATAAATGGTAGAATAAGTACAACGAAAATAATAGCTGATGAAAAACCATAATCATCAAGCTCATCAAAAAGAACAAGTTATGAAATAAATTCAACAAATAATTTAAACCAATATTACATAACAGGAAAGGTAAATGAAAAAGAATATTTAATACTCTTAAATACAGGACAAGAAGAAAATTATATAGCAAAATATCTAGTAAAAAATAAAGAAATAAAAAATGATAATGATATATGCCCAGATCTACCAAGAAGTTTAATAAATAGTAAAAATATAGCAGAAAAAGAAATAATAATAGGAATTAGAAAAATAAAAATAGAATTTGAAGTAAAGGAAGAAATGCAAAAAGCAGACATAATATTAGGAATAAAATGGCTAGAACAAGTAAAATCATATAATATAGAACATACATAATTAACCTTAACATATAACAGAGAGAAATTATTCTTAAGAAGAGCCTTAACATAAAATGAAAATATATGTATTAATGAAAATAATAGTAGAAGGATATTACAGTAGATATTATACGTCTATGATAGATACAAGAGCAGAAGCTAATTCATGTAGATATAATTGCTTACCAGAAAGCAAATGAGATAAATTAAAAACACCAATAGTAGTTAAAGGATTTAATAATGAAGGAAGCTTAATTACTTATAAAGCTAGGAATGTAACAATACAAGTATGGGATAAGATATTAACAATAAAAGAAATTTATAATTATGAACTAACATCAAAAGATATACTTTTAGGAATGCCATTTTTAGATAAATTATACCCACATATAATAACTAGAACAGATTGGTGATTTACAACACCATGTAAACAGAAAGTAAGAGCAAAAAGAGTTAATAATAAAATAAGAAAGAAAACTGATTGGATAAAAGGAAGTGAAAAAATTACACAAAAGTTAGAAAATACAAAAAATACTGAAGATACAATAGAACTAGTTGTATTTTTGATAAATAAAATAGAAATAACTATATTTTCAATAAATAAGATAGAAATAATTAAGAAAAAATTAGAAAAATTATATAGTGAAGATCCATTAAAAAGATGGGAAAAAACATAAAACTACTATAAAAATTGAATTAATAGATAAAAATAGCATAATAACCCAGAAACCATTAACATATAATTTTGACGATTTAAAAGAATTTAAAATGCATATAGATGAATTATTAGAAAAAAAATATATACAAAAAAGTAATAGTAAACATAATAGTCCAGCATTTATAGTAAATAAACATAGTGAACAAAAAAGAGAGAATTAACTGCATTTACGGTACCACAAGGATTTTATGAATTGAACGTATTACCATTTGGATATAAAAATGCACCAGGTAGATATCAACATTTTATGGATAGTTCTTTTAAACAATTATCTAATTGTATAGTATACATAGATGATATATTATTATATACAAAACTAAAGAGGAACATTTAAAATTATTAGGAGAATTTACAGATATAATAGAAAAATCGGAAATAAGTCTAAGCGAAAAGAAAGCTGAAATTATGAAAAATCAGATAGAATTTTTAGGAATACAAATAGATAAGAGTGGAGTAAAAATGCAACAACATATAGTACAAAAAATAATAAATTCGAAAGAAGAATTAGATACAAAAAAAATTACAATCATTTTTAGGATTAGTAAACCAAGTAAGAGAATATATTCCAAAATTAGCAGAAACTTTAAAACCACTACAGAAAAATTAAAAAAGGATGTAGAATATAACTATAATGAAGAAGATAAAAAACAAGTTTAGAAAATAAAATTACTTTGAAAAGAATTACCAAAACTACAATTTCCAGATGAAGATAGAAAATTTATATATATAGTAGAAGCAGATGCTAGTGAATGTAGTTATGGAGGAGTACTTAAATACTGATATGAAGTAGAAAAATTAGAACACCATTGTAGATACTACTTAGGTACGTTCAATGAAACAGAAATAAAATGGGAAATAAATAGGAAAGAATTATGTTCATTATATAAATGTTTGTTAGCATTTGAGCCATATATTGTATATAAAAAGTTTATTATACGAACAGATAATACACAGGTACGCTGGTGGTTAACAAAGAAAATACAAAATTTAGTTACAACAAAAGAAATTCGGAGACTAGTCTTAATATATTAAATTTCACATTAATAATTGAAGTAATTAGTACTAACAAAAATGTTATTGCAGATTGCATATCAAGATAAAGCTACACAGACTGATATAATAAAAGAGGATACTCTAGAAAAAATACTCAACACCCTAACTACGCTTTCAATGAAAGTGGACAGTATGAGTAATGAAATAGAAAAGCTAAAGACTAATGAAGTTAAACTGGAGTCTATAGCTACAAATCAGCTAACTCAGCAGTGTGCAAAGCTATGTTGATCGGAAAACATTAAAGTTCCAGAGCTAGAAGGAGACGATGGGACACTCCATAAAACCCATAACGTTTATCAATCTACTTCTGCAGGTACAAGTAGAGGAGTTAGTAGACAAAGATATCAGAACATGAATATGAATAAGATATTTGAGAAACCATTTATACCAAAAACACAAAAAGACCCCTTGTTCATACTCCTACAAATTACCACATACCGAGATAGTCTGAACCAAGATAAAAAAGTTTATAACTATACAACCCAAAAATACATAGAAAGTATCTACAGAGTACAAACTTTCCTAAACCTTAACCCCAGAGCTACAAATATCAAAGAACCAAACACAAATTATATAACCCAAATTACAAGGTTACAACAAGCTAATTGCACTACCCAAAACCAACCCAAGCTTAATAAAAACTTGTTTTGACTATGGATTATTAAATACCATATACACCCAATACGGAGAAGAACTAACAGCTATGGAAGAATTACATAAAATATTCACCACCTATAAAAGAATAACCAAAGGAAATTTATTTTATATAAAGTGTTATACTACACCAGCAAAGATATTATACGACGAAATAAAATCAGTTATACAAGTTATAAAAATAGGATTAACCAGAGATATGATTATACTGGAAGATATTATGCAACAGCCAGAGATACCCAGAATTGAGATACCTGATTTCTATGCAAATAAACGACTCAATGGACTAGCTACAATTATTCAAGAATTAGCAAATAATTATACCAATGGAAATCCAATATGGAGCTATTAGTCAAGAGACCATCAGATGATTTACTCAAATTCAAAAGAACTACGACAAAGATGTTAGGCAATGGATGATGACATTACTTAACCCAGAAAAACAATCTACTGCAAGAGCAATTAAGAAAGAATTTATTTCAGACGGATTATTGACAAGATATTGCAAGATAATTGGACATAAATATCCAGACCATCAATGTTCGAGATGTAATGGAGAAGATAATATTATACCAGAAGTCCATCTAGAATAAAAGAATCAAGAAGATAAGCATGCCAGCTGGAAGATACAAGATAAGAAGCAATAATGGAGATATGAAAAAGCAGCAGATACGACAACGAGAAGATATCAACGGAGTAATAATAGAAGACTAGATATTAAATTCATTTTACGTAAAGTTTTTGTATAGGCTAGATTTTTAGACTTTTAGCCCTTTTAGCCTTTTTAGACTTTTTAGGCTTTTTGACTATGGCATTAATAATTCTTGTCTCATTAGGAGACTTTTTTAGACTAATTTTAGAAAACGTGAAAGAAATGTGAATACTCTTGTAAAAATTCATTCAGTCTATAATAAATAAGAGGAACCGAAGGCATTGCAAAGCAAGCCTTCATGTGTTGAAGCACAAATACTCTCTCTTGTCCGCAACAAATATTTTGCTTAGTTATTAAAAAACAGATTTATTTCAATAGAAAAAGCTATGGAGGAACAAACTTCAGAAATATCAAAGCTACCTGAACAGGTATATTTATTTATGATTATGAATAGCTAAATTCATAATTCCCAACAATCATGGTATGATAAAATAAATTCATGTTAGTTACTTTATAGTAGAATTATTCGAAGAATAATATGTTAAGAAGTTTATTAGCAAAGTGGAAATGGAGAAAAATTCCTAAGAACTATGTCATCCTAAAGGTGAAACCAATGAGGCAAGAAGCCGTGGTGGGGAGTAACCAGAGTAGAGACGTTGTTTAAAGGAAAAGTATCCAGATTACCATGCTAATAGTGATCGAAGAACATGTTATTTAAGAATAATCTAGTATATAGTAATCTAAGATGACCATATTTTGTTATGTACATGATTGAAGGAAATATTTTGAAAATAGCAATTTTATGAAAATGAATAATTATTTATCTGATGTGATGGTAGATAAATTTAAAATACTTATTTTGTATGCACTTAAGGATATAAAAGTAATAGATATAAGAAAAATCATATTAGAAAAAGAATTTGGTAAATATTATATGACTAGAGTAAATTACATACCATACCTACCTAACTACTCTTACAAATACTTACCATGATAAATTACATAGAATTTTTGGAAAAAGATATGAGAAACATACAGTTAATAGAAAAACAGATGAAAGTAAATTTAGACAAATACATGAAAACTAAAGATATAAAATATATAGAATTTCTTAATGAAAATATGCAAGAACTACTAAGGCTAAAATAAACAACTACAAAATATTATAATAAAATATTTAGTCAATTTTAAATGATAGATAATCTTAAAGTCTTAATCTTATATATACTTAGAGATATAGAAATTATAGATATTAAGAAAATAATATTAGAAAAAGTATTAGACTATGAAATTGAAACTATAAATTGGATAGCACAGTTATACCTGGATAATTACCCAGAAGGATATTATTCAGATTAAGAGATGTTAGAATATATTAGAAAAACTAAAGAAAATCAAGATAATCTAAATAAAGAAATTAATTATAGAAACTGAATTAGAAAAATAATGGAGAATCTAAAAAACAAAATTAATATGGATAGAAGAAACCTTAGAAAATTTAGAAAAAAGTACATGTGATAATTTATATAATTTAAAAAACTCGCTACGAGAAGAACAACACAAGATAATAAATAACATTGAAAATCTAGAATTAGATATACATTACAGTACAATTAGGATAAATTATTATACAGAAATCTGTAACTCTGCAATTACTACAGGATAAAATAATAAACTACACAATTTAATGAATACATCTTACGAAAAGAATAAATCATTAAAAGATATTGAAACAAAATTTAAAAAATATCCACGCACAAAAAAAATAGATTCATTATACATATAATAAATCTATTTCATAAGTTAGTTATCCGCATAGATCCGCACCTCTCTTCTAAAAATAGTAGGATTGCTGAATTAGAAAAAGAACTACAAATATTAAAAGATTTGTATGAACAAAGACAAAAGGAAAAGGAAGAAAAAGATAAAGAACAAAAATTACTAAACGAGATAAATCAATTTAAATAAAA
>NW_025868039.1:0-2322 GCF_002878395.1 Capsicum annuum
AAGATGACTTTCATCTCTATAGGCCAAATAATCATAACTAAGAGAAAGATCATCTCCATAATCCCAATAATCATAACTAAGAGGAATGTCATCTCTATTGGCCCAATAATCATATATTAGACGAAAATCATCTATAGGCTCAATAATCATAACTAAGACGAAAATAATCTCTAAGGGTCAAATAATCATAACTAAGAGGAAATAACACCTCAATGGGCCAAGTATCAAGTCTAGGAGGAAATAGCGTCCTATGGGCCAAATATCAAGTCTAAGAGGAAACAACGTCTCTAAAGGTCCAATATAACATCTAAGAGGGAATAGTATCTCTAAAGGCCCATTATCATTTCTATAAGGAATAACATATCCATAACTCATAAGTTACAATCCATGAAGTAATCTTATACTGAGGTTTACTAGTCTCAACTATGGCTAACATCCACAACTAAGACACAAGTTTTAGCCTAAGTGGGCCGGACAATCCCACTTCTAATCCTCAATTTCCATATTTAGGCAACCTATGCCCCAAACTAGGCTAAGGTATCTAGTTCAACTTCTAGACGTCAAATAAGCCATAACCAATCCTAAGATAGGAACTTTGTCTAGAAACAAGCACATTTAAGTCAACTCTACCCAAATTACATTTCCAAGATCACCACACTATCCTAAAAAGATTTAAATCTACTAATCATGCTTCAAATGTTAAAATAGCATCCTAAACATTGCATTATATTATAACCACACTACAATTAAGCTTAAACTAGGGAAAAGGCAATAGGATTCTAAAAGGGGTATTCCATATTTCACCTTACGGGGCAAAACCCTCATCAAATCCCAAAACTTCAATATTCAATACTAAGTCGGTCTATGCATAGTAAAACCTAACATTCACATTCACATTCAGATGCTATGTATAACACATCATCTACGGAGAAGAGTAGACAAAAGCCTACCTTAAAGTCGGACCGCAAAGCCTACCACCATTCACGAAAAGCTCATCTTCATTCCACAAGCCCAAAATGCCAACACGCTATCAAAATAGTTATCTACTCATCAATATGAGTCTAATGATACCCATATTACACCATTGTGTTTTCGGTCCAAAAACAACACCAAAAACCCAAGCAGGTCCCACGTATGGAAAATGCATTTACAAGGTTAAACCAACCTGTTATCAAGATCATACATCATCAAGGAACCATAACCCTCAAGAAATGGGTGAAAACAAAGCTAATTTTGGGCTAAAATCAAGCCCTAAGTGAATTTGGGGTTTTCGGTCAAAACCCATGAAAGTCATAAATAAAGTGACGAACTATTACCATAATCTGAGTGAAAATCATGTTAATAGATGTTTATTAAACAACTATTAACCCACAATGATTAATTTTGAGTTACAACACTTATTTAGGGGTTCTAGGTTTCAAAGATAGGACAAAAATTATTAATATGCGGCCTATAAGGTCCTTATATACCTATACCAAGTATGGAGATACCGCTTTCCCGGTCCTAGGGGCCACTATCATGCTAGCGTGATCGCCATACAATTTGCTGCCATCGCGGTTGCTCCCCTGTGCACTAGATGATAGCAAAATTGAAATCTTGATTTTAACCCTCGGAACTCATTCTAAATCCAAAGAACATGATCCAATAGTAAATTTTGAGTGTAAACCACATTTCAAATCCATTCGAATCATCAAAACTTTCATTTGAGATCGTTTAGACAAAAATTGGGGCCTACGACTACAGTTTTATTTTTTTCACAAAATTTGCTCAATAGCCCAAAATAAGATCGGGGGCCTTGGGACCTGAACCAAGGGTCCCCCAACCTAAATTCGATATTTAAGATGCGATGGAGAAGTCATATTTTCCATCCAAGGTTGTTTTGACCAAATGTGAATCCCACACCCATATTCCAGTTTTCCATCTTTCCGCCCAAGAGGTCGAAAAGAGCTCCGGTGCATTGGGGCCTAAACCAAAGGTCTACTTAGCCTAATATCAATATTTTGGATCTGCTGGCGCAGTTGGAATTGGCTTTTGAGATTGTTTCATTGAATTTTCACCCAGTTGTCACTTGAAATCAACAAAGACTTCAAAATGGGGAATTGGCTATAAAAACCAAATGAACTGCCCGATAACCAAACCGTCGGTCCTAGCAAGTCATAAATGACTTAGGGAAGCAATGGAGAAGCTCAAATGGTAAATATAATTAAAAATGTGAAAAATGATCGGAAGGCTCATTATAATATCCACTACTAAAAGGACTTTCATCCTCGATAGCCAACGGATAGAAAGAATCTCAAAATCTCAAAAGGATGAAGTACTAGG
>NW_025868040.1:0-7360 GCF_002878395.1 Capsicum annuum
TGATGACTCACATGTGTTATTGTACTTATTTCATCCTCTCATGATTATGATGATTTTCTTCGGGCTATGTGAGTCTTTCATTCATCCTGCATATTTCTTATAAATATTTATGATGATGATGTTTATACAACTGCATACACCCCCATATACTCAATTCCTTTCCATGGTACTGACCCACATCTTCGGATTTGGGCTACATTTTCTCAGAATGTAGGTTCAGGTGCTCAGTTCCAGGTTCGACAGTGATTCTTCGGGCACGCTGTTCGACATTCTCTGTTGTGGTAAGTCCTCATGATCTGAGGACATGATGTCTGATGTTGGTTTCATGGAATTGTTTATATTTGATAACTGAGTATGAGTCAGTTGGGGCATGTCTCAATGGCTCGCTGGTTTTATTGATTTTCTTAGAGTCTTGTCAGACTAGTATAGATGTTGGGAGTTGACTAATAAGTCGTATTTTGTTATCTTTTTGAAATTCTTTTATTCTTGGATGATGATTACACTGTTGATATTTGAGGGTTATTTATGGAAACCCCGTTGATTTGTGTTGAACTGAATGAAAATGGCTCAAAGGGTTAGCTTGGGGCTACTCGTAGCCTCAAGCATCGTGTGATACTTTGGGACCCATTTTTTGGGGCATTACAAACTTGGTATCAAAGCCTAAGGTTTTAAGGTGTTCTAGGGAGTCTGACAAGCCGCGTTAAGTAGAGTCTTGATCATCGGTGTGTAGCGCACCACATCTATGAGCAAGAGGCTACAAGACATTTTAGGAAAAAGTATAATCCTTTCTTTCAGAAGTCTATCATACTTAAAGTGTCTCTCTCTTCTATCGATTCGTGCTCTCCTCTTTCAAAAATATGCCTCCACGTCGAGCGAGAAGAAATAATGATGGTCAACAACCTTAACCCGCTGATCCATTGAATGAAAACGTGTCTCATGTTAAATTTTAGGCAGCCTTTCAGGTGCTAGCCTAAGCTGTTACTGCAAATGTTCAGGCCAACCTAACCCCAGCTCCACAGCAGTAGGGAGGTGATTCATCTGCTGCCAGGATCCATGACTTCATACGGATGAATCCACCGGAATTCTATTGGTCCAAGTTTGATGAGGATCCACAGTTGTTTTTAGAGGAGATGCGAAAGATTACTCAGGTGATGCATGTATCTGAGGAACATAGTGTGAAGTTGGCTACGTATAGGTTGAAAGACTTTGCTTATGACTAAATTGTTTCTTGAAGGAAAGGTAGAGGTGAGGGAGCTGTCCCTACAACTTGGCAAAAGTTCCAGGATGCATTCGTGGATAAGTTTTTTCCTTTGGAGATGAGGGAGGTAAAGGTGGAAGAGTTTATGAACCTACAAAAAGGCTCTATGACTGTTAGAGAGTACTGTCTAAAGTTCAATCAGTTGGCCAAATATGCTCCTGACTTACTGGCTGATAATCGGGATAGTATGAGTAAGTTTGTGACTGAGTGTCTAGTTATATGGTTAATGAGTGTAGGTTTGCTATGTTGAATAGTGAGATAAATCTTTCTAGGCTGATGACTCATGCCCAACAGATTGAGGCAGACAAGATTAAGGAGAGAGGTAGAATAACAGGGAATAAGAGAGCTAGATCCGAGCAACACAGACAGGGTCAGACTAGATCGTAGGGAGGGAGTCTCCCTAAATATCAGGATCGTTCATCTATGCCAACACCATCATCTGCTAGTGCTCTCGTGCCTAGAGGTAGGTAGGGGCAAGGTACCAAGTCATATGCATCCAGGTCCCAGTACAGTACTGGCAGTAAGCCAAATCATCCCCTGTATCCTAAGTGTGGTAGGGCTAATTTGGGTGAGTGTTGGGGTGAGAAGAGGGGTTGTTTCCGGTGTGGTGACATGGGTCACAGAGTTATAGATTGTCCACAGGATGGACAAGGGCGTCGTGACTATCGCCCTCAGACCCAGACTCATACTGTTAGTGCTCCAGTTCCAGCGACTCGCCTAGCCCTAGCTCAGGGTGCCTCTTCTAGTAATGCTGGCTGGCAGCGCCAGAATAGATTCTATGCTTTACCATCCCGCCAGGAACAGGAGCACTCTCCCGATGTTGTTACTGGTATGCTTCGTATATTTCAGTTTGATGTGTATGCTTTTTGGATCCTGGATCCAGTTTTTCATATGTTACACCTTTGATTGCTGTGAATTTTGAAATGAGTCCTAAGATTATTCCTGAGCCTATCCTAGTTTCTACCCCAGTGGGTGATTTGATTATTGCCCAGAAAGTGTATAAAAAGTGTCCTGTTACCGTTCTTCATAGAGTCTTGTTGGCTGATCTGATTGAGTTAGACATGGTAGATTTTGATGCGATTCTGCGTATGGACTGGCTGTATTCTTCTTATGCCTCTATTGATTGTTGGACCCGAGTGGTCAAGTTTTAGTTTCTGGGTGCATCCATGTTTGAGTGGTTTGGGAATTCTGTGTCACCCAAGAGTCATTTTATCTCTTACCTCAAAGCTAGAAAGCTTATTTCCAAGGGGTGTATTTACCATTTGGTTAGAGCTAAAGACACTAAGTCTGAGACTCCAACTCTCCAATTTATTAACATCGTCAATGGGTTTTCTGATGTCTTTTCAGATGATCTCCCAGGGATACCTCCTGATAGAGAGATAGAGTTCAGGATTGATCTTCTTCCTTATACTCAGCCCATTTCTATTTCTCCTTAATGTATGGCCCCTGCAGAACTTAAGGAGTTGAAAGAGCAACTCAAAGATCTACTAGATAAGGGTTTCATAAGGCCTAGTGTTTCTCCTTGGGGTGCTCCTATGTTGTTTATGAGAAAGAAAGATGGCTCTTTGCATTTGTGCATTGATTACCGCCAACTAAATAAAGTCACCATAAAAAATAAGTACCCCCTTCCGAGAATAGATGATTTGTTTGACCAATTGCAAGGTGCAAGTTATTTCTCAAAGATAGACCTTCGTTTCGGCTATCATCAACTCAAAGTTAGGGAGTGTGACATCCCGAAAACCTCTTTCTGAACTCGTTATGGCCATTTTGAGTTTCTTATTATGTCTTTCGGGTTAACTAATGTCCCAACATCTTTCATGGACCTCATGAATCGAGTGTTCAGATCATATCTGGATATGTTTTTCATAGTGTTCATCGATGATATACTGGTGTACTCCCGTAGTGAGGATGAACATTCTAATTATCTCCAAACTGTCTTGCAAACCATTAGAAATCACAAGTTGTTTGCCAAGTTCAGTAAGTTTGAGTTTTGGCTAAGGTCAGTTGCTTTTCTGGTTTATATCATTTCTTTCGAGGGTATTAGAGTTGATCCCCAAAAGATTGAAGCTATTAGAAATTGGCCTAGACCTATTTCTCCGACTGGTATCCAAAGTTTCTTGGGTTTAGCTGGCTATTACCGCCATTTTATTGAGGGTTTCTCCTCTATAGCGTCTCCTATGACTCGGTTGACCCAAAAAAAAAGTGAAGTTCTTGTGGTCTGAATCTTGTGAGAAGAGTTTTCAGGAGTTGAAGACTCGACTCACTTCAGCCCCTGTTTTGACTTTGTCTAATGGTGTTGATGGTTTTATGGTGTACTGTGATGCTTCGAGAGTTGGGTTGGGTTGTGTATTGATACAGAAGGGTAAGGTGATAGCTTATGCTTTTAGACAATTGAAACGCCATGAGAAAAATTACCCCACCCATGACCTTGAGCTGGCTGCTGTTGTGTTTGCTTTGAAAATTTGGAGACACTATTTGTATGGTGTCCATGTTGATGTTTTCACTGATCATAAGAGTCTGCAGTATGTGTTTACCTAGATAGAATTGAATCTTAGGCAGAGACGATGGTTAGAATTATTAAAGGACTATGATATGAGTGTGCTGTACCATCCGAGTAAGGCTAATGTTGTGGCGAATACC
The DNA here is from genome assembly GCF_002878395.1 of Capsicum annuum. Taxonomy (NCBI): domain Eukaryota; kingdom Viridiplantae; phylum Streptophyta; class Magnoliopsida; order Solanales; family Solanaceae; genus Capsicum; species Capsicum annuum. Next base: position 3,899 of record NW_025868040.1, read on the forward strand.
CTAAGTAGAGTGTCCATGGGTAGTGTTTCGCATGTGGTAGAAGGTAACAAAGAGTTGGCTCGTGATGTACATTATTTGGCTAGATTGGGGGTTAGGTTGTTTGACTCTGCTGAAGGTAGTATAGGGGTTTAGAGTAGTTTCTAATCCTCCTTGGTTTCGGAAGTGAAGGAAAAGCAATACTTAGATGCTAGTTTGGTCAGACTGAAGGAGTCAGTCAAGGACCAAAAAGTAGAGGTTTTCTCCCAAGAGGGAGATGGTGTGTTGAGATTGCAGGGTAGATTGTGTGTCCCAAATGTTGATGATCTGAGATAGAGAATTATGGCTGAAGTGCACGGGGCGCGATATTCTATTCATCCTGGTGCCACCAAGATGTACTGAGACTTGCGGGAAATCTATTGGTGAAGTGTCATGAAGAAAAATATAGCAGCGTTTGTAGCTAAGTGTGCAATATGCCAACAGGTTAAGGTTGAACACCAAAGACCTGGTGGTATGATGTAAGAGTTTAGTATTCCCACCTGGAAGTAGGAAGAGATAAATATGGACTTCGTGATTGGTTTACGTCCTTCCCGATGCCATCATGATTCCATTTGGGTTGTGGTTGATAGGTTGACTAAGTCTGCTCATTTCTTGCTTGTTCATACATCATATACTGCTGAGGATTACGCTAGATTGTATATCCGAGAGCTAGTCAAACTGCATGGAGTTCCCTTGTCTATCATTTTGGATAGGGGTACTAGTTCACTTCGCAATTTTGGAAAGCTTTTTAGAAGGGTCTTGGTACCCAAGTGCTTTTCATCCGCAGACCGACGGTCAGACTGAGCGGACCCTCCAGACCTTAGAGGATATGTTGAGAGCTTGTGCACTTGACTTTAAGGGAGGTTGGGATGATCACTTACCGTTGATAGAGTTTGCTTACAATAATAGTTTCCACTCTAGTATTGGCATGGCTCAGTTTGAAGCCTTATATGGGAGGAAGTGTAGATCACCCATAGGTTGGTTCGAGGTGGGTGAAATAGCTGTGAGTGGTCCTGATTCGGTATTTGAGGCTATGAAAAAAGTTAAGTTGATTAGGGAAAGGTTGAAAACTGCGCAGAGTCGTCAGAAGTCATATGCGGATGTTAGAAGGAGAGACCTTGAGTTTGAAGTTGGTGACCTAGTGTATCTGAAAATTTCACCCATAACGGGGTGAAGAGATTCGGAAAGAAGGGAAAGCTTAGTCCCCGTTATGTTGGTCCTTACAAAATTGTTAGCCGTGTTGGTAAGGTAGCTTATGAAGTCGAGTTGCCTTACGAGTTGTCCTCTGTTCATCCAATATTCCATGTCTCCATGCTTAGAAAGCATATTAGCAATGTTGTGGTAGTGGATTCCTCTGTGAGTGCTGACATTCAAGAAAATCTTTCTTTTGACGAGATTTCTGCTGAGATTCTTGATTTCAGTGTCCGAAGACTAAGGAACAAAGAAGTTCCCTTGGTCAAGGTGTTGTGGCGAAACCAATCTGTTGAGGGTGCAACTTGGGAAGCTGAGGCGGATTTGCGATCCAAGTACCTGCACCTATTTTCTGCAAACTCTGATCAAGCCGAAGGTACCGTTCTTTCCTAAATCATGAACTTTTGATAAAAGTTGCAGCAGTTCAGCTGTCATTTATTATGTGTTCAGCTGTAGTTTCTTGAATTTATGCATTCTATGTTGCATTCGGAGTGAGAAACGGTGTGGTGATGAGTCTAACGAATGGTTTCAGCTGTATTCTCTATTCCCTATCTAATCTTGGCATGTCTAGCGTCATTCGAGGATGAATGTTTCCAAGGGGGGATAATGTAATACCTCGGGAAATTTTTTGTTGAAATTTTGTGCGTAAACGTGTTGGGTTCTATCTTCTAGAATGAATTATAAATTTTTCGTGAGAAATGTCTTAGATTATGACCCATCATTGCGTAGAGTATCGAATAATCTATCCAACGATATATGGATCATCCAAAACGGACACCCGAGGGACGAGTTATAAACATTCCGATCGAACCATGAATAGTAGTGAACAGTAAAATGTGCAGGAAAAAGTACTGAGGCCTGGCGTATTTTTTCTCCAACTTTAAATGATCATAACTCATTGGACATAATGATATGGGTGATCTACTATATATTAATGGAAAGCTCTGCGAGTCCTCTTTCCAATGAAATTGGTTTCATCCAATTTGTCTATCGAAGCAAAAAGTTATGGTCGATCTACTTCAGCCTACCAAAAGTAAATTTTTGGGTCAACTTCAAATGATCATAACTCCTCGTACACAATGATCTGGGCGAGATACTATATATCAACGGAAAGATATCAGAGTCCTCTTTCTAATGAAATTGGTTTCATCTAATTTGAATATCAGAATAAAACGTTATGGTTGATCTACTTCAGACTATCAAAACAGTCCACCAAAGGACAGATTCGAGAATTTTTTTTATTTTTGGGGGCGTTTTGGTCATTAACCCTCACCCAAAATCCATCCAAACCCTATATTAAAGCCTATTAGAAGCATTATATGTTATATTTCATCAAACTCCCTCAAAAAGAAAGCCCTAAGCTCCTACATACAACTTCAATAATCTCCAAAGTTCACCATTAATTCTGCAAATTTATTTAAGATTCCAAGTTCCTAGTTCAAGAACTCTAAGAACCATCATTCAAAGGCACGATTAACATCTCAAAATTGAGTATCGATCTAAAGTTCATCATTCAAGGTATGTGGGGTTTTCTCAATAAGAACTCTCTTTCGTTCTTGAGCCCAAAAGTAATTTTCTTTACAAAGGCATGATTTTTATGAATTTCAATCATGAACCCATATCTTATGATGATTATTATGAAATCTTGATGTTTATGATTTTGAAAGATGAATTTACATGTGTGGTGATATAAAGCATGAATCTTGAACGATATGTGTCATGATTTTGATATTTGAGTCATGAATTCATATTAGAAATTATATTTTTTTTTTGAGAAAGTGTGTGTTATAAGCACGTTGATGTTGAATATTTGAGATATTTTGAATGATTTGACCTTTTGGTTTTAATGGAGTTGTTTTGAACTCGAGTGTGAAAGAAATCCACAATGTGGTTGATTTTGATAGATGGGAAGCATGATGGCTCCCGATGTATATTTATATATTACTAAAATTGTTTTGTTATGGATTGTCTTTCAAATGATCTGAGCTATGTTCGGGAGAAATCTTTAGCACTAAGTGAGAGGTATAAAGCGACCTTACTTCCCTACAACTATGTGCCCCCATAGGAGTGAGCCTGAGGCTGATTTATATAGTGATCACTAGTTTGTGTGGATTTGATATCGATAGTCCAACTCCGATGGCAAGGATAGGACGGCTCTCCCCAACGTGGTTTGTACGTTGGACTCCATGTAGCTCACTGGTTTATGTCGGTTATAGGATCTCCCAGTGTGTGTGTGTTTCCTTGTGTCTATGGTGA
>NW_025868041.1:0-1113 GCF_002878395.1 Capsicum annuum
ACTTAGTAACTTGAAAATGGTTAAGTGTAGCGACTTTAAGGGGATTTTTTATTTTGAATGTGGTTTGGTTGGTGATTTAGTTACTTAAAAATGGTTAAGTGTAGGGACTTTATATGGGATTTTTTATTTTGAATGTGGTTTGGTTGGTGAATTATTTACTTGTAAATGATAAAGTGTAGGGATTTAATGGAGATTTTGTTTTTTGAATGCGGTTTGGTTTGACTTAGTCTCTTGAAAATGGTAAGTGTAGGGACTTATCAGGAGATTATGTGCTTTGAATGTGGTTTTGTTTTGATGATTAGTCACTTGAAAATGGTTAAGCGTAAGGACTTTAAAGGGGATTTTTTTTTGAATGATGTTTGGTTGGTGACATAGTTACTTGATAATGGTTAAGTGAAGGGACTTCAAAGGGGATTTTTTGTATTGAATGTGGTTTGTTTGGGGACTAAGTTACTTGAAACTGGTTAAGTATAAGGACTTTAAAAGGGATTTTGTGATTTGAATGTGGTTTTGTTTTGATATTTAATCACTTGAAAATGGTTAAGTATAGGGACTTTAAAGGGTTTTTTTTGTTTTGAATATGTTTTTATTTTCATGCTTAGTAACTTGGAAATTGTTAGGTGAAGGGATGTTAAAGGGGATTTTTTGTTTTGAATGTGGTTTATTGGTGACTTAGTTACTTGAAAAATGGTTAAGTGTGGGGACTTTAACTGGGGATTTTGAGTTTTGAATGTGGTTTTGTTATGACAGTTAGTCACTTAAAAATGGTTAAGTGTATGGAATTTATTGTGGATTTTTTGTTTTGAATGTGGTTTTGTTTTAATTCTTTGTCACTTGAAAATGGTAAAGAGTAGACTTTCAAGTGGATTTTTTGTTTTGAATGTGGTTTAGTTAGTGACTTAGTTACTTGACAATGAGATTTTGTGTTGTGAATATGATTTGGCTGGTGACTTCGTTACTTGAAAATGGTAAAGTGTAGCACTTTAAAGCAATTTTGTATTTTTAATGAGGTTTGGTTTGTGACTTAGTTACTTGAAACTGGTTAAGTGTAGGGACTTTAATAGGGATTTTGTGTTTTGAATGTGGTTTTATTTTAATACTTTGTCACTTGAA
>NW_025868043.1:0-7490 GCF_002878395.1 Capsicum annuum
TAAATATCATTTAAGATTCATGCTTTATATCACCACACATGTAAATTTATCTTTCAAAATCATAAACATAAAGATTTCATAATAATCATCATAAGATATGGGTTCATGCTTCAAATTAATAAAAATCAAATAAAAATCATGCCTTTGTAAAGAAAATTACTTTTGGGCATAAGAACGAAAAGCAGTTCTTGTTGAAAAACCCCACATACCTTGAATGATGAACTTTAGATCAATACTCATTTTTGAGATGTTAATCATGCCTTTAATGATGGTTCTTGGAGTTTTTGAACTAGGAACTTGGAATCTTGAATAAATTTGCAGAATTAATGGTGAGCTTTGGAGGTTCTTGAAGTTGGATGTAGGAGCTTAGGGTTTTCATTTTGAGGGAGTTTGATGAAATATAACATATAATGATTCTAATAGGCTTTAATATAGGGTTTGGATGGATTTTGGGTGAGGGGGAATGACCAAAATGCCCCTAAAATCAAAAAAAAATTTCAAATCTATCCTTTGGTGGACTGTTTTGATAGTCTGAAGTAGATCAAGTATAACGTTTTGCCCCGCTATTAAAATTGGATGAAACCAATTTCATTAGAAAGAGGACTCTCATATATTTCCATTGATATATAGTATATAACCCAGATCATTGTGTACGAGGAGTTATGATCATTTGAAGTTGACCCAAAAATTCAATTTTGGTAGGCTGAAGTAGATCGACCATAACTTTTTTCTCCAATAGACAAATTGGATGAAACAAATTTCATTGGAAAGAGGACTCGCAGAGCTTTCCGTTGATATATAGTATATCACCCAAATCATTATGTACAAGGAGTTATGATCATTTAAATTTGGAGCAAAAATACGCTCCGATAGACAAATTGGATGAAACCAATTTCATTGGAAAGAGGACTCGCAGAGCTTTCCGTTGATATCTAGTAGATCACCCATATCATTATGTACAAGGAGTTATGATCTTTTAAAGTTGGAGCAAAAATACTCCCGGCCTCAGTACTTTTTCCTGCACGTTTTACTATTCACTACTATTCACAGTTCGATTGGAATGTTCATAACTCGTCGCTCGGGTGTCCGTTTTGGATGATCCACGTATCGTTGGAAAGCTTATTCGATACTCTACGCAATGGTGGGTCATAATCTAAGACATTAAGCACGGAAAATTTATAATTCATTTTAGAAGATAGAACCCAACACATTTACGCTCAAAATTTCAATGAAAAATTACAACTGAAACCATTCGTTAGACTCATCACCACATCGTTTCTCACTCTGAATGCAACATAGAATGCATAAATTCACGAAACTAAAGCTGAACACATAATAAATGACAGCTGAACTGCTGCAACTTTTATCAAAAGTGCATGATTTAGGAAAGAACGGTACCTTTGGCTTGATCGGACTTCGCGGAAAATAGGTGCGGGTACTTGGATCACATATCCGCCTCAGCTTCCCAAGTTGCACCCTCAATAGATTAGTTTTGCCACAACACCTTGACCAAGGGAATTCTTTGTTCCTTAGTCTTCGGAACTGAAATCAAGAATCTCAACTGGAATCTCATCAAAAGAAAGATTTTCTTGAATATCATCACTCACAGAGGAATCCACTACCACAGCATCGCTAATATGCTTTCTAAGCATGGACACATAGAATATTGGATGAACAGAGGACAACTCAGAAGGCAACTCGACTTCATAAGCTCCCTTACCAACATGGCTAAGAATTTTGTAAGGACCAACATAACGGGGACTAAGCTTCCGTTTCTTTCCGAATCTCTTCACCCCCCTCATGGGTGAAATTTTCAGATACACTAGGTCACCAACTTCAAACTCAAGGTCTCTCCTTCTAACATCCGCACATGACTTTTGATGACTCTGCGTAGTTTTCAACCTCTCCCTAATCAACTTAACTTTTTCCATAGCCTCAAATACCGAATCAGGACCACTCACAGCCGCTTTACCCACCTCGAACCAACCTATGGGTGATATACACTTCCTCACATATAAGGCTTCAAACAGAGCCATGCCAATACTAGAGTGGAAACTGTTATTGTAAGCAAACTCTTTCAACGGTAAGTAATCATCCCAACTTCCCTTAAAGTCAAGTTCACAATCTCTTAACATATCCTCTAAGGTCTGGATGGTCCGCTCAGCCTGACCATTGGTCTACGGTTGAAAAGCAGAACTCAAAAGCACTTGAGTACTTAAACCCTTCTGAAAAGCTTTCCAAAATTGCAAAGTGAACTGAGTACCCCTATCCGAAATGATAGACAAGGGAACTCCATGCAGTTTGACTAGCTCTCGGATAGACAATCTAGCATAATCCTCAGCAGTATATGAAGTATGAATAGGCAAAAAATGAGCAGACTTAGTCAACCTATCAACCACAACCTAAATGGAATCATGATGGCGTTGGGAAGGAGGTAAACCAATCACGAAGTCCATAGTTATCTCTTCCCAGTTCCAGGTGGGAATACTAAACTCTTGCATCATACCACCAGGTCTTTGTTGTTCAACCTTAACCTGTTGGCATGTTGTACACTTAGCTACAAACGCTGCTATATCTTTCTTCATGCCACTCCACCAATAGATTTCCCGCAAGTCTCGATACATCTTGGTGGCACCAGGATGAATAGAATATCACACCCCGTGCACTTCAGCCATAATCCTCTGTCTTAGATCATCAATATTTGGGACACACAATCTACCCTGCAATCTCAACTCACTCTCCCCCTTGGGAGAAAACCTCTACTTTTTGGTCCTTGACTGAATCCTACAGTCTGACCAAACTAGCATCTAAGTATTGCTTTTCCTTCACTTTCGAAACCAAGGAGGATTCAAAACTACTCTGAACCCCTATACTACCTTCAGCAGAGTCAAACAACCTAACCCCCAATCTAGCCAAACGATGTACATCACGAGCCAACTCTTTCTTACCTTCTACCACATGCGAAACACTACCCATGGACACTCTACTTAGGGCATCCGCCACAATATTGGCCTTGCCTGGATGGTACAACACACTCATATCATAGTCCTTTAATAATTCTAACCATCGTCTCTGCCAAAGATTCAATTCTCTCTGGGTAAACACATACTGCAGACTCTTATGATCAGTGAAAACATCAACATGGACACCATACAAATAGTGTCTCCAGATTTTCAAAGCAAATATAATAGCAGCCAACTCAAGGTCATGGGTGGGGTAATTTTTCTCATAGTGTTTCAACTGTTTAGAAGCATAAGCTATCACCTTACCCTTCTGCATCAATACGCAACCTAAACCAACTCTCGAAGTATCACAGTACACCACAAAATCATCAACACCATCAGGCAAAGTCAAAAAAGGGGCTGAAGTGAGTCGAGTCTTCAACTCCTGAAAACTCTTCTCACAAGATTCGAACCACAAGAACTACACTTTCTTTTGGGTCAACCGAGTCATAGGAGACTCTATAGAGGAGAAACCCTCAACAAAACGGTGGTATTATCTAGCTAAACCCAAGAAACTTTGGATATCAGTCGGAGAAATAGGTCTAGGCTAATTTCTAACAGCTTCAGTCTTTTGGGGATCAACTCTAATACCCTCGAAAGAAATGATATGACCCAGAAAAGCAACTGACCTTAGCCAAAACTCACACTTACTGAACTTGGCAAACAACTTGTGATCTCTAAGGGTTTGAAAGATAGTTTGTATATGATCAGAATGTTCATCTTCACTACAAGAGTACACTAGTATATCATCGATGAACGCTATGACAAACATATCTAAATATGATTTGAACACTAGATTCATGAGGTCCATCAAAGCTGCTGGGGCATTAGTTAACCCGAAAGACATAACAAGAAACTCAAAATGTCCATAACGAGTTCGAAAAATGGTTTTTGGGATGTCACACTCCCTAACTTTGAGTTGATGATAGCCAGAATGAAGGTCTATCTTTGAGAAATAACTTGCACCTTGCAATTGGTCAAACAAATCATCTATTCTCGGAAGGGGGTACTTATTTTTTACGGTGACTTTATTCAGTTGGCGGTAATCAATGCACATACGCAAAGAGCCATCCTTCTTTCTCACAAACAACACAGGAGCACCCCAAGGAGAAACACTGGGCTTTGTGTAACCCTTATCTATTAGATCTTTGAGTTGCTCTTTCAACTTCTTAAGTTCTGCAGGGGCCATACGGTAAGGAGAAATAGAAATGGGCTGAGTATCGGAAAGAAGATCAATCTCGAACTCTATCTCTCTATCAGGAGGTATCCCTAGGAAATCATCCAGAAAGACATCAGAAAACTCATTGACGACGTTAACAGACTAGAGAATTGGAGTCTTAGACTTAGTGTCTTTGACTCTAACCAAATGGTAAATACACCCCTTGGAAATAAGCTTTCTAGCTTTGAGGTAAGATAAAATGACTCTTGGGTGACACAGAATTTCCAGACCACTCAAACACGGATGCACTCGAAAACTAAAACTTGACCACTCAGGTCCAACAATCAATAGAGGCATAAGAAGAATACAACCAGTCCATACCCAGAATCACATCAAAATCTACCATGTCTAACTCAATCAGATAAGCCAACAAGACTCTATGAAGAACGGTAACAGGACACTTTTTATACACTTTCTGGGCAACAATCGAATCACCCACTGGGGTAGAAACTAGGATAGGCTCAGGAATAATCTCAGGACTCATTTCAAAATTCACAGCAATCAAAGGTGTAACATATAAGAAACTGGATCCAGGATCCAACAAAGCATACACATCAAACTGAAATATACGAAGCATACCAGTAACAACATCGGGAGAGTCCTCCTATTCCTGGCAGGACGGTAAAGCATAGAATCTATTCTGGCGCTGCCCGCCAGCATTGCTAGAAGAGGCGCCCTGAGCTGGGGCTAGGCGAGTCGCTGGAACTGGAGCACTAACAGTCTGAGTTTGGGTTTGAGGGAGATAGTCACGACGCCCTTGTCCATCATATGGACAATCTCTAACTCTGTGACCCATGTCACCACACCAGAAACAACCCCTCTTCTCACCCCAACACTCACCCGAATGAGCCCTACCACACTTAGAACACAGGTGATGATTTGGCTTACTGCCAGCACTTTATTGGGACCTGGATGCATATGACCTAGTACCTTGCTCCTGCCTACCTCTAGGCACGGAAGCACTAGCAGATGACGGTGATGGCATAGACCAATGATCCTAATACTGAGGGTGAATCCCTCCCTACGATTTAGTCTGACCCTGTCTGTGCTGCTCGGACCTAGCTCTCTTATTCCCTCTCATTCTATCTCTCTCCTTAATCTTGTCTACCTCAATCTGTTGGGCATGAGTCATCAGCCTAGAAAGATTTATCTCACTATTCAGCATAACAGACCTACACTCCTTAACCACATAACTAGACACTCCAGTCACAAACTTACTCATACTAGCCCAATTATCAGCCACTAAGTCAGGAGCATACTTGGCCAACTGATTGAACTTTAGATAGTACTCCTTAACAGTCATAGAGCCCTGTCGTAGGTTCATAAACTCTTCCACCTTCGCCTCCCTCATCTCCAAAGGGAAAAACTTATCCAGGAATGTATCCTGGAACTTTTGCTAAGTTGTAGGGACAACTCCCTCACCTCTACCTTTCCTCCAAGCCATAACCCAGTCATAAGCAAGGTCTTTCAACCTATATGCAGCCAACTCTACACTATGTTCCTCAGATACATGCATCACCTGAGTAATCTTCCGCACCTCCTCTAAAAACAACCGTGGATCCTCATCAGACTTGGACCCATAAAATTCTGGTAGATTCATCCGCATGAAGTCACGGATCCTAGCAGTAGCTGAATCACCTCTCTACTGCTGTGGAGACGGGGCTGGGTTGGAATGAACATTTGGAGTAACAGCTTAGGCCAGCGCCTGAAAGGCTATTCGAAATTTAGGATGAGACACGTTTTCATTCAATGGGTCAGCGAGTTAAGGTTGCTGACCATCATTATTTCTTCTTGCTAGACGTGGAGGCATATTTCTAAAAGAGGAGAGCATGAATCAATAGCAGAGAGAGACACTTTAAGCACGATAGACTTCTGAAAGAAAGAATCACACTTTTTCCTAAAACGTCTTGTAGCCTCGTGCTCATAGATGTGGCACGCTACACACCGATGATCAAGACTCTACTTAAAGCGATTTGTCAGACTCCCTAGGACACCTTAAAACCTTAGGCTCTGATACCAAGTTTGTAATGCCCCAAAAATGGGTCCCGGAGCATCACACGGTGCTTGAGGCTACGAGTAGCCCCAAGCTAACCCTTTGAGCCATTTTTCATTCAGTTCAACACAAATCAATGGGGTTTCTATAAATAACCCTCAAATATCAACATAGTAATAATCATCCAAGAATAAAAGAATTTCAAAAAGATAACAAAATACAACTTATTAGTCAACTCCCAACATCTATACTAGTTTGACAAGCCTCTAAGAAAATCAATAAAACCAGCGAGCCATTGAGACATGCCCCAACTGACTCATACTTAGTTATCAAATGTAAATAATTCTGTGAAACCAACATTAGACATCACGTCCTCGAAACATGAGGACTCACCACAACAGAGGATGTAGAACAGCGTACCCGAAGAATCACTGTCGAACCTGGAACTGAGCACCTGAACCTACATTCCGAGAAAATATAGCCCACATTTGAAGATGTGGATCAGTACCATGGAAAGAAATCGAGTATATGGGGGTGTATGCAGTTGTATAAACATCATCCTCATAAATATTTATAAGAAATATGCAAGATATATGAAAGAGTCACAATAGCCCGAAGAAAATCATCATAATCATGAGAGGATAAAATAAGTACAATAACATATGTGAGTCATCATATAATTTGTCAATCACTTTCAGTTCATCAACAATATCAATTCTCATAATGTAAATATCATTTAAATCTTTCGAAAGAATAACTTTCACAATTCCACTTTCAAATCACTTCACCATTCACCATAGACACAAGGAAACACACACACACACTGGGAGATCCTATAACCGACATAAACCATGTGAGCTACATGGAGTCCAACGTACAACCCACGTTGGGGAAAGCCATCCTATCCTTTCCATTGGAGTAGGACTATCGATATCAAATCCACACAAACTAGTGATCACTATATCAATCAGCCTCAGGCTCACTCCTACTGGGGCACGTAGTTCTAGGGATGTAAGGTCGCTTTATACCTCCCACTCGGTGCTAAAGATTTCTCTCGAACTTAGCTCAGATCATTTCAAAGACAATCCATAACAAAACAATTCAGTAATATATAAATATACATCGGGAGCCATCATGCTTCCCATCTATCAAAATCAACTATGTTGTGGATTTCTTTCACACTCGAGTTCAAAACAACTCCATTAAGACCAAAAGGTCAAATCATTCAAAATATCTCAAATATTCAACATCAACGTGCTTATAACACAGATTTTCT
>NW_025868044.1:0-6107 GCF_002878395.1 Capsicum annuum
GATGGGAGTAGAGGTTAGCACCGAGTGAACCCAAGGATGGGAACTAATTCTCATGTTCAGGGTGTGATTCTTAGTAGTTATCCTTGTGTTCCAGAACTACGTAGCCAGCGTAGGTTGAGACATCTTAATCCATCAGATTAGTGTTGATGAGGTGGCTTAACCTATCAGTTTAGGGTTCCCACCGTTCTCATTGAGTACCCGCCATATAAGGGTCATTCATAGGCTGTCCTTACCCGTGGCACGGTATTGACACCCCTCCAGCCAGGGAAGAGATTAGACCCCAGCTTAGCCATAACGGCATACATGGGGCATGTCAGTTAAACACTACTTCCCACAGTTTCAGTATCAGTCTCAATAAAAGAACTTAGGGCGTTCTCTAGATTTCAGTATGTACAAGACTGTCAGATACAGTTGTCCATGTTATCAGTTTCAGTATCAGTCATGCCAGTTATCAGTAAACCATGTATTAGCTTACAGGTCATGCTATCACATATTCACGGTCCAAGTTTCTATATATGTGTGTTTGCACTCCCATGTTTATATTAGTCAGTCAGTGTTGTTCATGCATGAAACCCTCTATGTTCAGCCTACCTTCCTCGTATACTTAGTACTCCAGTTGTACTGACGTATTTGCGCTATGGTTCTTTCTTTTTATGTTACACCATAGGTTCCGAGACACGAGCTCTAGCCCAATAGTAGCGGTAGCATTCCAGTCGTAGAGACACAGTGAGTCCTCATTGATTTGAGGACAATATGATTTGATACATTTATTTATTTCTTCAGTTCAGTTTTACGGAGTTAGTTGGAGACATGTTCCTTCAACTCCTTATTCAGATAGTTTAGAGGCTTTCAGATTTACGTTCAAATTTACGTTCAGACTTAGCTTTCAAATTGAGCTATTTTGGGTATTTTCACCCATATGATTTTATTCAGTTGAACCTTATAGCCTTATAGTTCTATGTATTTCGTATTATTATATCATGATTTGTAGTATACAGGTACAAATATCAGTCATGGGTTAGCTTGTGGTCCCTCGGTGTCATGAGCACCGTGTAGCATTTTAGTTCAGCGAATCGAAGTGTTACAAACTTGGTATCAGAGCCTAAGGTTCAATAGAGTCCTAGGAAGTCTGAAAGCCGCATCTAGTAGATTCTTGTACATGGTGTGTTGCGCACCACATTTATGTGCGGGAGGCTATAAGATGTTTTAGGAACAGTCCCTTTTCTTCATTATTCATGTCATGCTAGTGAGCATAATCACAAGTTAAACTCTCAGTCTAATCCATTCTTCTCTTATTCCAGACCATGGCCCCAAAGAGAAGAAACCAGCCAGCTCCTCAGCCCGAAGATCCTCTGGGCTAACATGTTTCCTATGTGGAGTTTAGAGCCATATTTACCATACTTGCTCAGTCCATGGATGCATAGAATAAATGGCCACCAGTCATTTCAGCCAATCCAGTGGCCAACCCCAAAGCAGCTAGGGTTCAAGACCTCATCCGGATGAACCCTGCATCTTTCCATAGGTCTAAGTATGATGAGGAACCTCAGGAGTTCATTGACCAAGTCTAGATGGTCATTGACATCATGGGTATTACTTCTATTGAGAGTGATGAGTTAGCCGCCTACCTATTACAGGATAGTTCAGTTTCAGTTCTCAAATGAGACTGTCCTAGAGTGGAAGGGTAGTATTTCAGCGTTCAAAGGTCAACTTGTTTCCTACCTTTGGGCAAGGAAAATTATTTCTAAAGGGTGTGTGAATCCTCTCGTGCATGTTAAAGATTCCAGTTCTGAATCTCCCAGCCTCGAAACAGTCCCTATTGTTAATGAATACCCAGATGTCTCTCTCGAAGATCTTCCAGGCATTCCTCCCGAAAGGGAAATAGACTTCGGTAAAGACCTTCTTCTAGATACTCAACCTATTTATATTTTGCCATACAGAATGGCACCAGCAGAACTCAAGGAAACTAAAAGATCAGTTGAAGGATCTCTTAGATAAGGAATTCATTAGACCCAGCATTTCCCCATGGGGTGCGCCAGTATTATTCGTGCATAAGAAAGATGGTTCTCTCAGGATGTGTATTGATTATAGTCAACTCAACAAGGTCATGGTCAAGAACAGATATCCTCTTCCCAGTATTGATGATCTATTCGACCAACTTTAGGGTGCCAGTTACTTCTCCAAGATAGACCTCAGATTAGGCTATCATCAGCTCAGAGTTAGAGAATGTGACACTCCGAAGACAGCTTTCCATACTCGGTATGGTCACTTCAAATTTTTAGTCATGTCATTTGGTCTTACCAATGCCCTTGTAGCTTTTATGGATTTGATGAACCGTGTGTTCAAGCAGTACTTGGACATGTTTTTCATAGTCTTTATAGATGATATTCTGGTCTATTCTCGCATAGAGCATGATCATGCAGACCATCTCAGATTATTCTTCAAACTCTCAGGGATCACCAGTTATTCGCTAATTTTAGCAAGTCCAAATTTTGGCTAAGATCAGTAGCATTCCTTGGCCATATTATTTCTGGTGATGGCATTAGAGTAGATCCTCAGATTACCAAGGCAGTAAGAAACTGGCCCAGACCCATATCTCCATCAGATATTAGGAGTTTCTTGGGTTTGGCTAGATATTACAGATGGTTTGTTGAGGGATTTTCTTCTATTGCATCTCCCATGTCTAGATTGACTCAGAAGAAGATTAAGTTTCAGTGGTCATATTCATGCGAGAAGAACTTTCAAGAGTTGAAGACTCGACTCACCTCAGCTTCAGTTCTAGCCATTCCAGATGGTTCAGACATTTTTGTAATCTATTATGATGCATCCAGAGTGGGTTTAGGTTATGTCCTTATGCAGTATGGTAAGGTCATATCCTACGCCTCTATACAGTTAAAGCCACATAAGAAGAATTATCCTACTCATGATCTTGAGTTAGCAGCGGTAGTTTTTGCCTTGAAGATTTGGAGGCATTATCTCTATGGAGTTTATGTAGATGTATTCACAGACCATAAAAGCCTCCAGTATGTCTTTTCCTAGAAAGATGTCAATCTTTGCCAGAGAAGGTGGTTAAAGATCTTGAAGGATTATGACATGAGTGTTTTTTATCATCCAGGCAAGGCCAATGTTGTGGCCAACGCTCTCAGTTGACTCTCCATGGGTAGTATTTCTCACGTTGAGGATAGTAAGAAAAAGATGGCTCAGGAGATCCATCAGTTTACCAGACTAGGTGTTCGCTTAGTCGATTCTTTAGAGGGTGGTGTATGTGTTCATAGTAATTCAGAGTCATCTCTAGTTACTGAGGTGAAAGAGAAACAAGACAGGGATCCTAGCCTTGTCAAGCTCAAAGAGTCAGTTCAGAATCAGAAAGTTGAGGTTTTCTCCCAAGGGGGAGATAGTGTTCTTCGTTGTCAGGGTCGTCTGTGTGTTCCAGGTGTAGTTGAATTAAGCCATCGAATTCTTGCGGAAGCGCATGGTGCGCGATACTCTATTCATCCAGGGGTCACTAAGATGTACCACGACATGTGGGAGATCTATTGGTCGAGTGGGATGAAGAGAGATATTACAGAGTTTGTGGCTACGTGCTCTACATGTCAGCAGGTTAAGATAGAGCATTAGAAACCTAGTGGTTCCATGCAAGAGTTCACCATTCCTACTTGGAAGTGGGAAGAAGTTAACATGGACTTCATGACGGGTTTGCATAGAACTCGTCATCAGCATGATTCAGTCTAGGTTATTATAGACAGAATGACCAAGTCAGCTCATTTCCTTCCTATTTGTACTTCTTATTCCGTCGAGGATTATACCAAACTCTATATCAGGGAGTTAGTTAGGTTACACGGTGTTCCACTATTTATCATCTTAGAAGAGGTACCCAGTTCACTTCTCACCTTTGGAAAGTGTTCCAAAAGGGTCTCAGTACACAAGTCCATCTCATTACAACATTTCATCCTCAGATAGATGGTCAAGCAAAGAGGACCATTCAGACTCTTGAAGATATGCTAAGGGCATGTGCAATTGACTTTAAGAGAAGTTGGGACGACCACTTGCCTTTGATTGAGTTTGCATACAACAATAGCGATCATTCTAGTATTCAGATGGCTCCATTCAAAGCTCCCTATGGTAGGAGATGTAGATCTCTGATTGGTTGGTTCGAAGTTAGTGAGGCCTTAATCATAGGTCCAGACTTAGTATTCGACACCTTAGAGAAAGTTCAGTTGATCAAAGAGAGACTCCGAGTTGCTCAGAGCCGACAAAAGTCCTATGCAGATATTCGTAGAAAGGATCTTGAGTTCGAGGTCAATGACTATGTCTATCTTAAGATCTCTCCCATAAAGGGAGTGAAGAGGTTCGACAAGAAAGGGAAACTCAGTCCCCGGTATGTCGGTCCCTTCAGAATTCTTTGTCGCTTTGGCAAGGTAGCTTATGAGCTTGAGTTTCCTTCAGATCTAGCCTCAGTCCATCTAGTCTTCCATGTCTCTTTGCTAAAGAAGTGCATAGGTGACCCGACAGTTGTTGTCCCTATTCAGAGCATCGACATTCAGAACAACCTCTCTTATAAAGAGATTCCAGTCAAAATCTTAGATTATTAGACTCGTAGATTGAGGAACAAAGAAGTCCCTCTAGTCAAGGTTCTTTGGTGAAATCAGTCTCATGAGGGAGCTACTTGGGAAGTAGAAGCAGATATGCGTACCAAGTATCCTCACCTCTTCCCTGCCAATTCAGATCAAGCTCAAGGTAATAGTTCTCCTTAATTTTATTAAGTTTCATATTTATGTTTCCAGTATAAACTTAGTATCTATTAACCGTTTCATACTCAGTCATGCATTCATGTGTCAGTTGTCTGTGCATCAGATATGCACGATTTCAGTATGTTTAGCATGTCAGTCATGAGATCAAGTTTCAGTTCTTCATGTTCAGTTTAGGTTCTATTAACTTGTATCCCTTCTCCGTAAATTCTCATTCGAGGATGAATGTTCCCAAGGGGGAGATATTGTAATACCCCGCATGTTTCTAAGCTAGGAAGTGAATAAGTATTCCTACGTATAAAATCTTCTGTCCTGTGATTCATACTTGAGTACATGACTTACAATGAATATCCTTGTGATAGGATAGCTTATGATGCATTAAGCATGTTCATATGAGTCACTTAAGGTAATACACACTAAGAATTTGTGAATCCATCAAGTTTTAGTTTTCGATTTTGCAAGGGTCATCTTTGAACGAGTATAACTCGATGTTAATGTGATATTTTGGCTGATTTAGACCCACTAAATTGTAGAGAATCTAATAAGCTTTCCAACGATACTAATTTCGCCTTAATCCAATACCCGAGCAAAAAGTTATGCCCATTTTCGTGAGAGACAGTAAGGATAGGCGATTGGTTAGGCGCCGCCCAACCAAACATAGGCGATTGGTTAGGAGCCGCCCAACCTAGATTAGGCAATCACTTGGGCGCCGCCTAAGTCAGTTTCAGGTGCCAAAAATACTCCGTTTTTAGTTATTTTAAGGATAATTAGGTCTTTTAACACTCCTTACACGTCCCTAAACTTAACCCTATGAAATATATAGCTTCTAAACATATTACAACCCTATTATCATCTCAAAGCTCATAATCCAAGAGCACTAAAAGAGAAAAATAACTAGGGTTGCGTAACTAAGCTTGAAGATCCGATTTCAAGGAAATTCCTCCGTCAATCATCAAGAATCTTCCTTCTAAGGTATGTGTGAGTTGATTCATGGACTCCTTTCGTCCATGAAGCTCAAGAACCATCTTCAAAATTTTGTATTATGATGTTTATGTTGTTGGTGGTTGATGTTCATGTGGTTGGAGTTTGATGATGCCTAAGATGGGATCTTTCTATGTTTATTGTGAGGATATGGTGGTATTTAACGTATAAATATGTGAAATTGGTGGTTGAATATTTGTAATCTTGATGAATCCACCTATGCCTAAGATGTGCATGTAAGGTGTTTGTGAAAATACCTAAGGGAATAGAAATCATGCTTTAATGACATAATAAGTCCTAAATGACTATTCCATGTTTTAAGTTTATGTTCAAAGTGATCCCCATGCTATTGTCTTGAATTGAAGAAGTTGTACGAGATGC
>NW_025868045.1:0-6789 GCF_002878395.1 Capsicum annuum
TAAACATAGCATAATCTCATAAGAATAGTTCATGAGTATTCAAACAATATTTACAAGGCACATTATCAACATAGAAGTCATTGGAACGTAAGGGCATATCACGAATTCTTCATTTAGTCACAATTTAGCTATATTGCATGATTCCTAGTTTCTTAGGCATTTTATCAAACACCTTACATGCACATCTTAAGCATAGGTGAAATTATCAAATTATACATCATGAACAACCAAATTTACATGTTTCCAACTCATATGATATCATGAAATTCAAAAAAAAACATATAAAGATTCCATCTTGGGAATCACCCAATATCAACAACATGATCATCAACACCCAACAATATAGAAATCATACTTTATAATGAAAAAGAGGGTTTTGAGATTTATGGATGAATTGGATCCATAAATCAACTCACGCATACCTCAGAAGGAAGATTCTTGATGATTGACGGAGGAATTTCCTTGAAATCGGATCTTCAAGCTTAGTTATGCAACCCTAGTTGTTTTTCTCTTTTAGTGCTCTTGGATGATGAGATTTGAGATGATAATAGGGTTGTAATATGTTTAGAAGCTATATATTTCGTAGGGTTAAGTTTAGGGACGTGTAAGGAGTGTTAAAAGACTTAATTACCCTTAAAATAACTCAAAACGGAGTGTTTTTGGCACCTGGAACTGACTTAGGCGGCGCCCAAGTGATTGCCTAAGCTAGGTTGGGCGGCGCCTAACCAATCGCCTATGTTTGGGTTGGGCGGTGCCTAACCAATCGCCTATTTTTACTGTCTCTCACGAAAATAGGCATAACTTTTCGCTCGGGTATTAGATTAAGGCAAAATTGGTATCGTTGGAAAGCTAATTCGATTCTATATAATTTGGTGGGTCTAAATCAGCCAAAATACCAAATTAACATTGAGTTATACTCATTCAAAGATGACCCTTGCAAAATCGAACACTAAAACTTGATGGATTCAAAAACTCTTAGCTTGTATTACCTTAAGTGACTCATATGAACATGCTTAATGCATCATAAGCTATCCTATCACTAGGATATTCATTGTAAGTCATGTACTCAAGTATGAATCACAGGATAGGAGATTTCATACGTAGGAATGCTTATTCACTTCCTAGCTTAGAAATATGTGGGGTATTACAACATCTCCCCCTTGGTAACATTCGTCCTCGAATGAGAATTTACTGAGAAGGGATACAAGACAATAGAACCTGAACTGAACATGAAGAACTAAAACTTGATCTCATGACTGACATGCTAAACATACTGAACTTTTGCATATCTGATGCACGGATAACTGACACATGAATGCATGACTGAGTATGTAATGGTTAATAGGTACCAAGTTTATACTGGAAACATGAACATAAAACTGAATAAGATTAAGGAGAACTGTTACCTTGAGCTTGATTTGAATTGGCAGGGAAGAGGTAAAGATACTTGGTACGCATATCTGCTTCTGCTTCCCAAGTAGCTCCCTCATGAGACTGATTTTGCCAAAGAACCTTGACTAGAGGGAATTCTTTGTTCCTCAATCTACGAGTCTGATAATCTAAGATTTCGACTGGAATCTCTTCATAGGAGAGGATATTCTGAATGTCGATGCTCTGAATAGGGACAACAACTGCTGGGTCACCTATGCACTTCTTTAGCAAAGAGGCATGGAAGACTGGATGGACTAAGGCTAGATCTAAAGGCAACTCAAGCTCATAAGCTACCTTGCCAAAGCGATAAAGGATTCTGAAGGGACCGATATAACGGGGACTGAGTTTCCCTTTCTTACCGAACCTCTTCACTCCCTTCATGGGAGAGATCTTAAGATAGACATAGTCATTGACCTCGAACTCGAGATCCTTTCTACGAACATCTGCATAGGAATTCTGTCGGCTCTGAGCAGCCCAAAGTCTCTCTCTGATCAACTGAACTTTCTCTAAGGCGTCGAATACTAAGTTAGGACCTATGATTGAGGCCTCACTAACTTCGAACCAACCAATTGGAGATCTACATCTCCTACCATAGAGAGCTTCAAATGGAGCCATCTAAATACTAGAATGATAGCTATTGTTGTATGCAAACTCAATCAAAGGCAAGTGGTCATCCCAACTTCCCTTGTGCTGAGATGGACTTGGGTACCGAGACCCTTTTGGAATACTTTCCAAAAGTGAGAAGTGAACTAGGTACCTCTGTCTGAGATGATAGATAGTGGAACACCGTGTAACCTGACTAACTCCCTGATATAGAGTTTGGCATAATCCTCAGCAGAATAACAAGTATGAACAGGAAAGAAATAAGTTGACTTGGTCATTCTATCTATAATGACCCAGACTGAATCATGCTGATGACGAGTTCTAGGCAAACCCATCACGAAGTCCATGTTAACTTCTTCCCACTTTCAAGTAGGAATGGTGAACTCTTGCATGGAACCACTAGGTTTCTGATGCTCTATCTTAACCTACTAACATGTAGAGCACTTAGCCACAAACTCTTCAACATCTCTCTTCATCCCACTCCACCAATAGAGACATCTTAGTGGACCCTGGATGAATAGAGTATCATGCACCATGCGCTTCTGCAAGAATTCGCTGCCTTAATTCATCTACACCTGGAACACATAGACGACCCTGACAACGAAAAACACTATCTCCGAGAAAACCTCGACTTTCTGATTCTGAACTAACTCTTTAAGCTTGATAAGGCTAGGATCTCTATCTTGTTTCTCTTTCACCTCAGAAACTAGAGATGACTCTGAACTACTATGAACACATACACCACCCTCTGAAGAATCAACTAAGCGAACGCCTAGTCTGGCAAGCTGATGGATCTCCTGAGCCATCTTTTTCTTACTATCCTCAATGTGAGAAATACTACCCATGGAGAGCCGACTGAGAGCGTCAGCCACAATATTGGCCTTGCCCGGATGATAAAGAACACTCATGTCGTAATCCTTCAAGATCTCTAACCATCTTCTCTGGCGAAGATTGAGATCTTTCTGGGAAAAGATATACTGAAGGCTTTTATGGTCTGTGAAGACATCTACATAAACTCCATAGAGATAATGCCTCCAAATCTTCAAGGCAAAAACTACCGTTGCTAACTCAAGATCATGAGTAGGATAATTCTTCTCATGTGGCTTTAACTGTCTGGAGGCGTAGGCTATGACCTACCTGCTGCATGAGGACACAACCTAAACCCACTCTGAATGCATCACAATAGACTACAAAACCATCTGAACCAACTGTAATAGCTAGAACTAGAGTTGAGGTGAGTCGGGTCTTCAACTCTTGAAAGCTCTTCTTGCATGAATCTGACCACTGAAACTTAATCTTCTTCTAAGTCAACCTGGACATGGGAGATGCAATAGAAGAAAATCCCTCGACAAACCATCTGTAATAGCCAGCCAAACCCAAGAAACTCCTAATATCTAATGGAGATATGGGTCTGGGCCAGTTTCTTAATGCCTCGGTTTTTTGAGGATCTACTCTAATTCTATCACCAGAAACAATATGGCCAAGGAATACTACTGATCTTAGCCAAAATTTGCACTTGCTGAACTTAGCGAATAATTGGTGATCCCTGAGAGTCTGAAGAACAATCCTGAGATGGTCTGTTGATCACGCTCTGTGCGAGAATAGACCAGAATATCATCTATGAAGACTATGACAAACATGTCCAAGTACTGCTTGAACACACGGTTCATCAAATTCATAAAAGCTTTAGGGGCATTGGTAAGACCAAATGACATGACTAAAAATTCGAAGTGACCATACCAAGTACGAAAAGTTGTCTTCAAAATGTCACATTCTCTAACTCTGAGATGATGATAGCCTGATCTAAGGTCTATCTTGGAGAAGTAACTGGCACCCTGAAGTTGGTCGAATAGATCATTAATCTTGGGAAGAGGATATCTGTTCTTGACCATGACCTTGTTGAGTTGACGGTAATCAATACACATCCTGAGAGAACTATTTTTCTTGCTCACGAATAATACTGGCGCACCCTATGGGGAAATGCTGGGTCTGATGAATCCCTTATCTAAGATATCCTTCAACTAATCTTTTAGTTTCTTGAGTTTTGCTGGTGCCATTCTGTATGGCGGAATAGAAATAGGTTGAGTATCCGGAAGAAAGTCTATGCCGAAGTCTATTTTCCTTTTGGGAGGAATGCCTGGAAGATCTTCGGGAAAGACATCTGAGTATTTATTAACAACAGGGACTATTTCGAGGCTGGGATATTCAGAACTGGAATCTTTAACATGCACGAGATGATACACACATCCCTTAGAAATTATTTACCTTGCCCGAAGGTAGGAAATAAGTTGACCCCCGAATGCTGAAATGCGACCCTTCCACTCTAGGACGGGCTCATTCGGGAACTGAAACTGAACTATCCTATTTCTGTAGTCGACTGTGGCATAGCAAAAATAAAGCCAATCCATGCTGAGAATGACATCAAAATCAGTCATCTTTAACTCTACTAAATCTGCTGACGTGGATTTTTGAGATATCATAACTGGGCAGTTCCTGTATACCTGTCGAGTTATGATGGTTTTACCCACTGGGGTAGAGACTGAGAAGGGCTCTGCTAGGACTTCGAGACTGATTCCGAAATTGCCTGCTATGTATGGAGTAACAAAAGACAGATGTTCCTGGGTCTAGCAAAGCATAAACAAGAACATAGAAAATATGTAACGTACCAGTAACGACATCAGGAGAATTTTCCTGATCCTGCCAAGACTGAAGAGCATAAAGTCTATTTGGGCGTTGCCCACTGGTAGCACTGGAAATGGCACCCTGCTAGTTCGGGCGACTGGACTGAGCTGTAGAATGATTTTGCTGACCCTGAAGACTTGACTGCAGATACTTCCTAATCCTGTGGCCTGGCTTGCCACAACCAAATCAGACATCACTACTGGCTCTATAAATATCCTTGTGGTTCTTACCACAAGTCTGACAAAGAAGATTCATTCGAGCATTGCTAACACTGCCCTGAGATTTAGAGCTTGGCGCTTTGTCTCTATTTCCGTCTCTAAACTTCGGCACTGGAGCACTGACAGAGGAAGGAGCTGGAACAGCTGACTTAGAGCAAAACTATGAATGGTTTCCTTCATCTGACTTGGGGTGAGCAAAGTTGAAATTACCTGACCTTGCTCTCTTGTTCTGCCTCTTCCTAGTCTTAAACTTCTGCTCTTCTACTTGTTGGGCATGGGTCATGAGTCTGGCTAAGGTCATATCACCAATTAGCATTGCAGACCTATACTTATTTACCATGCAATCGTTGACCCCTGACACGAACTTGCTCATCTTAGCTCTATTGTCTACAACCACATGAGGAGCATACCTGGCTAGCTGAGTAAATTTGAGAGAATACTCCCTAACCTTCATATTCCCCTGCCTGAGGTTGATGAACTCAAGAACTTTGGCTTCCCTCAGCTCTTGGGGAAAGAATCTGTCTAAAAAGGCTGTGACAAATTCCTCCCACTCAATAGGACCTGTATCATCTAACCTCTCAGACTTCCACAGTTTGTAAAAATCATGAGTAACATCCTGTAATTGGTAGGTGGATAACTCAGCACTCTCAATAGAAGTAACACCCATGATGTCAATGACCTTCTGGACTTGGTCAATGAACTCCTGAGGGTCCTCATCAGACTTAGACCCATGGAAAGATGGAGGGTTCATCCGGGTGAGGTGCCAAACCCTAGCTGCTTTGGGATTGGCCAGAATGACTGGTGTCCGTTCATTCTATGTAGCCATAGAATGAGCAAGTGTGGTAAATGCGGCTCTAAACTCTGCATGGGAAACATGTTCACCCAAAGGATTTTCGGGCTGAGAAGCTGGCTGGTTTCTTCTCTTTGGGGCCAAGGTCTGGAATAAGAGAAGAATAGATTAGACTGAGAGTTTAACTTGTGATCATGCTCACTAGCATGACATGAATAATGAAGAAAGGGGACTATTCCTAAAACATCTTATAGCCGCCCGCACATAAATGTGGTGCGCAACACACCTATGTACAAGACTCTACTAGATGCGGCTTTCAGACTTCCTAGGACTCTATTGAACCTTAGGCTCTGATACCAAGTTTGAAACACCCCGATTCGCTGAACCGGAATGCTACATGGTGCTCATGACCCCGAGGGACCACAAGCTAACCCATGACTGATATTTGTACCTGTATACTGCAAATCATGATATAATAATATGGAATACATAGAACTGTAAAGCCATAAGGTTCAACTAAATACAATCATGTGGGTGAAAATACCCAAAGCAACTGAATCTGAACGTAAATCTGAACATAAATCTAAACGTAAATATGAAAGGCTCTAAACTATCTGAATAAGGAGTTGAAGGAACATGTCTCCAACTAACTCCGTAAAACTGAACTGAAGAAATAAATGTATCAAATCATATTGTCCTCGAATCAATGAGGACTAACTGTGTCTCTGTGACTGGAATGCTACCACTACTGCTGGGCTGGAGCTCGTGTCTCGGAACCTATGGTGTAACATGAAAAGAAAGCACCATAGCGCAAATGCGTCAGTACAACTAGAGTACTGAGTATACGAGGAAGGTAGGCTGAACATAAAGGGTTTCATGCATGAACAACTCTGACTGACTAATATGAACGTGGGAGTGCAAACACATATATATAGAAACTGGGATCGTGAATACGTGATAGCATGACCTGTAAGATAATACATGGTTTACTGATAACTGTCAGGACTGATACTGAAGCTGATAACATGGACGACTTTATCTGACAATCTTATATATACTGGAATC
>NW_025868046.1:0-5789 GCF_002878395.1 Capsicum annuum
AGTATATATTTAAAAAAATGGTATCAAAGCCCAGTTGTTTAAAAAATACACCAGTAGTATATATGTTTGAATTTATGTTTGAATTTAGATTGGATTGAATTAGTTATGAGAAGACCATTTAAAAACAGAGAAGCTTTTAGAAAAATTAAAGAATCCTTAATTAGTAATTATTCAGAATATATAAGTCTAAATAAAACAAAAGAAAACCCACAAAGATTAGCCTACCTAATTACCTTAATATCTAGTATTAAAGCAAAATTAATAATCCATTTAAAATCTAGAAGAATGAGACACATACCACCTAATTATGATAAAATTAGATTTAGATATCCACCAAGATATTATAAATATGGTTTAAATGAATAAAGTACAAAAATACAAAGAATTAAAACAAATTTTTTCTGAAAAACGTAAAGAATTAAAAATAAGAATAGAAAGACTACATTATAATATATTTGCCGGAGTTAGTGAAAATTCAATTAATACACAAAAAGATGAAATATCAAAATTAGAATCACAAATAGATAGTTTAGAATATATATATCAACATGAACTATTCACAATAAAATGAACAAAGAAGAATTTATAATAGATGAAAAAATATATGAAAATCATGAAGGATTAAAAATAAAAATAGTATTTTCTAATCTAGTAAGAAGATATAAGAAAATAGGTGAACATTTATATCTAATGTTAGAAAAAGAAGAATTAAAATTAGAAGATAAATTGACAGCTATGGTAAGAATAGAAAGAGAAAATGAAGAAATAGATAGGGAAAAGGAAATAAAAAAAATAAAACAACAAACTACAGAAGAAATACGAAAAAAAGAAACTAAAATAGTAGGATTGCTAAATTAGAAAAAGAACTACAAATGTTAAAAGATTTGTACGAAGAAAGACAAAAAGAAAAGGAAGAAAAAGATAAAGAACAAAAATTAGTAAACGAGATAAATCAATTTAAAGAAAAATTAGAAATAAATAATATAAATGTTGAAGAGACAGATAATTATGATTCAGAAGACAGTGAAACATATACAGAAATATTAACAAATACAAGAAATTTAGAAATCAACGAAAAACAAGAAGTAATTAATGAAGAAAACTTAGAAAATATCAACACAGAAATAAATACTCTTGATAAAAAAGAAGATGAAAATATAATACCTAGAACATCAGAAATAAGAAAACCTACATATTATAAGAATAAGTTTAAAAGATATAATGAATATGACAAATGGACACCGAAACAAATAGTTAATAAAAATTATAACTTTTTAGACTTAGACTGTGTAATAGATACAGAAAAAACAATACAATTATGGATAGAATATATGACAAAACAATTATTAGATAATAATATAAACATAATAGATGCACCAGAATATATAGAAAGAACACTAATAGGAACAGTGAAATTATGGATTTCAAATTTAACTGAAAATAGCAAGAAGGTATTAAGAACTAATAAACCTATAGAAGGAACATCATCAACAACAACTAAACTAACACCTATAGAATTATTAAAAAAATATGAAATAGATACAAAAGATGGTATGACAACAATAGAAGAAGAACAAGATGAAGAAAAAGATACAAATAGGAATTTAATGTTAAAATTAACAATATGTAATATGTGTTATATAGATGAATATACTTGCGCATTTAAAGAATATTACTATAAAGAAGCATATAATATAGAAGAAAGTAAAGAAATAAGAAAATTATATTTTAATAAATTACCCGAACCATTTAGTTCAAAGATAATAAAGAGTTTGGAAGAAGCAAAAATAGTAGATACTTTAGGAGCAAGAATAAAATTTTTACAACAATGGTATAGAAACTTATGTGAAAAATATAGAGAAGAATTAAAAATGAAAAAAACATTGATAAGAAATTTAGCATGTTGCAAAAATAAAATAGCACCCCAATTCGGATGTGAAGAAAGATATTATAAGAAAAGAAAAAGACATAAGAAATATAAAAAATCAAAATATAAATACAAGAAACCAAGAAAAATATATTATATAAAAAATTATAAATACAAAAGACCATATAGTAAAAAGAAATCTATAAAAGAATGTACTTGTTATAATTGTGGAAAATTAGGACATTTAGCTAGAGATTGTAAATTACCTAAAAATCCAAAAAATAAACAAATATCATAAATAAAAATAGATAATACAGAATATATGCATATAGATTATATAGATTATGAATTAGAAAGTGAGGATAGTATATATGAAATTTCAGAAAATGAAACAGATAATGAAATAGATAGTGAAATAGATGAATCAAATGACTGAAGAAGATATAAAAATAATAACAAAGGAAGAACATTTAAATGATGAAGGAACAAAACAAAAAATAATATTTGACAGTAACATATTTGATGAAATAAAAGGAAAAGAATTAGACTTAAGTATAGAAAAAATATTTTTACTAGGAAAAAAGACGAATATTATGTAGTATGCCAAAAGGAACATGTAATAGACTGTAGATATGCAAAAGGTAAAGCTAGTATACCACTAGTAACAAAAAGAATAATTAATAAAGAGATAAATGATATAAAGAGTAGAGGAGACCCAATAAAATATGTACACCTTGGAGGTACAAAGATATTAATAAAAGAATGTTTTAGAGAAGGAATAGATACACCAATAGAATTATATTTAGCAGATGATAGAATTATAAAACCTATAGAAAAAAAGCATAATAACTGCCATAAAAAGAAATCTAATATACCAAAAATTTAAATTTATAATAAATGCAAATTATTCAGTAGCGGTAACAGATAAAAATATAGATAAATCATTAGTATTATATTGAAAAATATCAGGAATAGAATTAACCCAGGAAGTAAAATATTTACAGCAAGATGCAAAAATTTATATGTATTAACAACAAAACATAAAATAATAGGAAAAAATAAGATTAACAAAATACGAATAGAAAGTCCATTCGAACAAATTGTAAAAACAATAGATTATAATGATTATAGCTACAGAGACATGGATATAGAAGAAAATTTAGAAATAGTAAATGATAGAATAAGTACAACGAAAAGAATAGCTGATGAAAAATCAGAATCATCAAGCTCATAAAAAAGAACAAGTTATGAAATAAATTCAACAAGTAATTTAAACCAATATTACATAACAGGAAAAATAAATAAAAAAGAATATAATAAATGAAAAAGAATATTTAATACTCTTAAATACAGGACAAGAAGAAAATTATATAGCAAAATATCTAGTAAAAAATGAAGAAATAAAAACTGATAATGATATGTGCCCAGATCTACCAAGAAGTTTAATAAATAGTAAAAATATAGCAGAAAAAGAAATAATAATAGGAATTAGAAAAATAAAAATAGAATTTGAAGTAAAGGAAGAAATGCAAAAAACAGATATAATATTAGGAATAAAATGGCTAGAACAAGTAAAGCCATATAATATAGAACATAAACAATTAACCTTAACATATAACAGAGAGAAATTATTCTTAAGAAGAGCCTTAACATAAAATGAAAATATATGTATTAATGAAGATAGTAGTAAAAGGATATTACAGTAGATATTATACGCCTATGATAGATACAGGAGCAAAAACTAATTTATGTAGATATAATTGCTTACCAGAAAGTAAATGGGATAAATTAAAAACACCAATAATAGTTAAAGGATTTAATAATGAAGGAAGCTTAATTACTTATAAAGCTAGGAATGTAAAAATACAAGTATGGGATAAGATATTAACAATAGAAGAAATTTATAATTATGAACTAACATCAAAAGATATACTTTTAGGAATGCCGTTTTTAAATAAATTATACCCACATATAATAACTAGAACAGACTGGTGGTTTACAACACCATGTAAACAGAAAGTAAGAGCAAAAAGAGTTAATAATAAAATAAGAAAGAAAACTGATTGGATAAAAGGAAGCGAAAAAATAACACAAAAGTTAGAAAATATAAAAAATACTGAAGATACAATAGAACTAGTTGTATTTTCGATAAATAAAACAGAAATAACTATATTTTCAATAAATAAGATAGAAATAATTAAGAAAAAATTAGAACAATTCTATAGTGATGATCCATTAAAAGGATGGGAAAAACATAAAACTACTATAAAAATTGAATTAATAGATAAAAATAGCATAATAACCCAGAAACCATTAACATATAATTTTGATGATTTAAAAGAATTTAAAATGCATATAGATGAATTATTAGAAAAAGAATATATACAAAAAAAATAATATTAAACATAATAGTCCAGCATTTATAGTAAATAAACATAGCGAACAAAAAAGAGGAAAAAGTAGAATGGTTATTGACTATAGAAATTTAAATGCAAAAACTATGACATATAATTATCCAATACCAAATAAGATATTAAAAATAAGACAAATACAGGGATATAATTATTTTAGTAAATTCGATTGTAAATCAGGATTTTACCATTTAAAGTTAGAAGAAGAATCTAAAGAATTAACCGCATTTACGGTACCACAAGGATTTTATGAATGGAACGTATTACCATTTGGATATAAAAATGCACCAGGTAGATATCAACATTTTATGGATAGTTATTTTAAACAATTATCTAATTGTATAGTATACATAGATGATATATTATTATATACAAAAACTAAAGAGGAACATTTAAAATTATTAGGACAATTTACAGATATAATAGAAAAATCGGGAATAAATCTAAGTGAAAAGAAAGCTGAAATTATGAAAAATCAGATAGAATTTTTAGGAATACAAATAGATAAAAGTGGAGTAAAAATGCAACAACATATAGTACAAAAAATAATAAATTCGAAAGAAGAATTAGATACAAAAAAGAAATTACAATCATTTTTAGGATTAGTAAACCAAGTAAGAGAATATATTCCAAAATTAGCAGAAACTTTAAAACCACTACAGAAAAAATTAAAAAAGGATGTAGAATATAACTATGATGAAGAAGATAAAAAACAAGTTCAAAAAATAAAATTACTTTGTAAAGAATTACCAAAACTACAATTTTCAGATAAAAATAGAAAATTTATATATAGTAGAAGCAGATGCTAGTGAATGTAGTTATGGAGGAATACTTAAATACCGATATGAAGCAGAAAAATTAGAACACCATTGTAGATACTACTCAGGTACGTTCAATGAAACAGAAATAAAATGGGAAATAAATAAGAAAGAATTATGTTCATTATATAAATGTTTGTTAGCATTTGAACCATATATGTATATAACAAATCTATTGTACGAACAAATAATACACGGGTACACTGGTGGTTAACAAAGAAAATACAAAATTCAGTTACAACAAAAGAGATTCGGAGACTAGTCTTGAATATATTAAATTTCACATTTATAATTGAAGTAATTAGTACTAACAAAAATGTTATTGCAGATTACATATCAAGACAAAGCTACACAGACTGATATAATAGAAGAAGATACTCTAGAAAAAATACTCAACACCCTAACTACGCTTTCAATGAAAGTGGACAGTATGGGTAATGAGATAGAAAAGCTAAAGACTAA
The DNA here is from genome assembly GCF_002878395.1 of Capsicum annuum. Lineage (NCBI taxonomy): Eukaryota > Viridiplantae > Streptophyta > Magnoliopsida > Solanales > Solanaceae > Capsicum > Capsicum annuum. Next base: position 5,559 of record NW_025868046.1, read on the forward strand.
TGAAGATAAACTGAAGTCTATAGCTACAAATCAGCTAACTCAGCAGTGTGCAGAGCTATGTCGATCGAAAGACATTAAAGCTCCAGAGCTAGAAGGAGACGATGGGACACTCCATAAAACCCATAACGCTTATCAATCTACTTCTGCAGGTACAAGCAGAGGAGTTAGTAGACAAAGATATCAGAACATGAATATGAATAAGATATTTGAGAAACCATTTATACCAAAAAC
>NW_025868047.1:0-6225 GCF_002878395.1 Capsicum annuum
TAGGAACTATCCAATTATGGTATCTCAAAAAGTCACTTCAGCACACTATAATACCCAGGGAAATTTTTTGTTGAAATTTTGTGCGTAAACGTGTTGGGATCTATCTTCTAGAATGAATTATAAATTTTTCCGTATAGAATATCTTAGATTATGACCCACCATTGCGTAGAGTATCGAATAATTTTTCAACGATATGTGGATCATCTAAAACTAACACCCGAGCGGCAAGTTATGAATATTCCAATCGAACCATGAATAGTAGTGAACAGTAAAACGTGCAGGAAAAAGTACTGAGGCCTAGCGTATTTTTGCTCCAACTTTAAACAATCATAACTCCTTGTACATAATGATCTGGGTGATCTACTATATATTAACGGAAAGCTCTACGAGTCCTCTTTCCAATGAAATTATTTTCATCTAATTTGTCTATTGGAGCAAAAATTTATGGTCGATCTACTTCAGCCTACCAAAAGTGAATTTTTGGGTCAACTTCAAATAATCATAAATCCTCGTACACAATGATCTGGGTGAGATACTATATATTAATGGAAAGATATGAGAGTCCTCTTTCTAATGAAATTAGTTTCATCCAATTTGGATATCAGAGTAAAATGTTATGGTTGATATACTTTAGACTATCAAAACAATCCACCAAACGACAGATTCGAGAATTATTTGATTTTTAGGGGCATTTTGGTCATTTCCCTTCACTCGAAATCCGTCCAAACCCTATATTAAAGCCTATTAGAAGCATTATATGTTATATTTCATCAAATTCACGCAAAAAGAAAACCCTAAGCTCCTATATCCCACTTCAAGAACCTCTAAAGTTCACCATTAATTCTGCAAATTTATTTAAGATTCCAAGTTCCTAGTTCAAGAACTCTAAGAACCATCATTCAAAGGCACGATTAACATCTCAAAAATAAGTACCGATCTAAAGTTCATCATTCAAGGTATGTGGGGTTTTTCAACAAGAACTCACTTTCGTTCTTGTGCCTAAAAGTAATTTTCTTTACAAAGGCATGATTTTTATTTAACTTTTACGAATTTAAAGCATGAACCCATATCTTATGATGATTATTATGAAATCTTGATGTTTATGATTTTGAAAGATGAATTTACATGTGTGGAGATATAAAGCATGAATCTTGAACGATATTTATCATGATTTTGATATTTGGGTCGTGAATTCTCATTGGAAATTGTGTTTTTTTTGAGAAAGTGTGTGTTATAAGCACGTTGATGTTGAATATTTGAGATATTTTGAATGATTTGACCTTTTGGTCTTAATGGAGTTGTTTTGAACTCGAGTGTGAAAAAAATCCACAACGTGGTTGATTTTGATAGATGGGAAGCATGATGGCTCCCGATGTATATTTATATATTACTGAAATTATTTTGTTGTGGATTGTCTTTAAAATGATCTGAGCTAAGTCTGGGAGAAATCTTTAGCACCAAGTGGGAGGTATAAAGCGACCTTACTTCCCTAGAACTACGTGCCCCCATAGGAGTGAGCCTGAGGCAAATTTTTATATTGATCACTAGTTTGTATGGATTTGATATCGATAGTCCTACTCTGATGGAAAGGATAGGACGGCTTTCCCCAACGTGGGTTGTAGGTTGGACTCCATGTAGCTCACATAGTTTATGTCGGTTATAGGATCTCCCAGCGTGTGTGTGTTTCCTTGTGTCTATGGTAAATGGTGAAGTGATTTGAAAGTGCAATTATGAAAGTTATTCTTTCGAAAGATTTAAATGATATTTACATTACTAGGATTTATATTCTTGATGAACTGAAAGTGATTGACAAATTATATGATGACTCACATGTTTTATTGTACTTATTTCATCCTCTCATGATTATGATGATTTTCTTCGAGCTATGTGAGTCTTTCATATATCCTGCCTATTTCTTATAAATATTTATGATTATGATGTTTATACAACTGCATACACCCCCATATACTTAGTTTATTTCCCTGGTACTGACCCATATCTTCGAATGTGGGCTTCATTTTCTCAGAATGTAAGTTCAGATGCTTAGTTCCAGGTTCGACGGTGATTTTTCAGGCACGCTGTTCTATATCCTCTGTTGTGGTAAGTCCTTATGTTCTGAGGACATGATGTCTGATGTTGGTTTCATGGAATTGTTTACATTTGATAACTGAGTATGAGTCAGTTGGGGCATGTCTCAATGGCTCACTGGTTTTTTTGATTTTCTTAGACGCTTGTCAGACTAGTATAGATGTTAGGAGTTGACTAATAAGTCGTATTTTGTTATCTTTCTGAAATTCTTTTATTCTTGGATGATGATTACTCTGTTGATATTTGAGGGTTATTTATGGAAACCCCGTCGATTCATATTGAACTGAATAAAAATGTCTCAAACGATTAGCTTGGGGCTGCTCGTAGCCTCAAGCACCGTGTGACGCTCCGAGACCTGTTTTCAGGGTGTTATAAACTTAGTATTAGAGCCAAAGCTTTTAAGGTGTCCTAGGGTGTCTGACAAGTCACGTTAAGTAGAGTCTTGATCATTGGTGTGTAGCGCGCCACATCTATGAGCATGAGGCTACAAGACATTTAAGAAAAAAGTGTGATTCTTTCTTTTAGAAGACTATCGTGCTTAAAGTGTCTTTCTCTGCTATTGATTCATGCTCTCCTCTTTCAAAAATATGCCTCCACGAGTCTTGTTGGCTGATCTGATTGAGTTAGATATGGTGGATTTTGATGTGATTCTGGGTATGGATTGGTTGTATTCTTCTTATGCCTCTATTGACTGTCGGACCCGAGTGGTCTAGTTTTAGTTTCTAGGTGCATCCGTGTTTGAGTGGTCTGGGAATTCTGTGTCACCCAAGGGTTATTTTATCTCTTACCTAAAAGCTAGAAAGCTTCTTTCCGAGGGGTGTATTTACCATTTGGTTAAAGTCAAAGACACTAAGTCTGAGACTCCCACTCTCCAGTCTGTTAATGTCGTTAATGAGTTTCTTGATGTTTTTCTGGATGATCTCCCAGGGATACCTCCTGATAGAGAGGTAGAGTTCGGGATTGATCGTCTTCTTGATACTCAACCCATTTCTATTCCTCCTTACCGTATGGCCCCTGCAGAACTTAAGGAGTTGAAAGAGCAACTCAAAGATCTACTAGATAAGGGTTTCATAAGGCCCAGTGCTTCTCTTTGGGGTGCTCCTGTGCCGTTTGTGAGAAAGAAAGATGGCTCTTTGCATATGTGCATTGATTATCGCCAACTAAATAAAGTCACCGTCAAAAATAAGTACCTCCTTTCGAGAATAGATGATTTTTTTGACTAATTGCACGGTGCAAGTTATTTCTCAAAGATAGACCTTCATTCCGAGTATCATCAACTCAGAGTTAGGGAGTGTGACATCCCGAAAACCGCTTTCTGAACTCGTTATGGCCATTTTGAGTTTTTTGTTATGTCTTTTGGGTTAACTAATGCCCCAGCAGCTTTCATGGACCTCATGAATCAAGTGTTCAGACCATATCTAGATATGTTTGTCATAGTGTTCATCGATGATATACTAGTGTACTCCCATAGTGAGGATGAACATTCTGATCATCTCCGAACTATTTTGCAAACCCTTAGAGATCACAAGTTGTTTGCCAATTTCAGTAAGTGTGAGTTTTGGATACGATCAGTTGCTTTTCTGGGTCATATCATTTCTTTCGAGGGTATTAGAGTTGATTCCCAAAAGATTAAAGCTATTAGAAATTGGCCTAGACCTATTTCTCCGACTGATATCCAAAGTTTCTTGGGTTTAGCTGGCTATTACCGTTGTTTTGTTGAGGGTTTCTCCTCTATAGCTTCTCCTATGACTCGGTTGACCCAAAAGAAAGTGAAGTTCTTGTGGTCCGAATTTTGTGAGAAGAGTTTTCAGGAGTTGAAGACTCGACTCATTTCAGCCCCTATTTTGACTTTGCCTAATGGTGTTGATGGTTTTGTGGTGTACTGTGATGCTTCGAGAGCCGAGTTGGGTACGTATTGATGCATAAGGGTAAGGTAATAGCTTATGCTTCTAGACGTTCAGAGTAGTTCCGAATCCTCCTTGGTTTCGGAAGTGAAGGAAAAGCAATACTTAGATGCTAGTTTGGTTAGACTGAAGGAGTCAGTCAAGGACCAAAAAGTAGAGGTTTTCTCCCAAGGGGGAGATGGTGTGTTGAGATTGCAAGGTAGATTGTGTGTCCCGAATGTTGATGATCTGAGGCAGTGGATTATGGCTGAAGCGAATGGGGCACGATATTCTACTCATCCTGGTGCCACCAAGATGTACTGAGACTTACGGGAGATCTATTGGTAGAGTGGCATGAAGAAAGATATAGCAGCGTTTGTAGCTAAGTATGCAACATGCCAACAGGTTAAGGTTGAACACCAAAGACCTGGTGGTATGATGCAAGAGTTTAGTATTCCCACCTGGAAGTGGGAAGAGATAAATATGGACTTCATGATTGGTTTACCTCCTTCCCGACGCCATCATGATTCCATTTGGGTTGTGTTTGATAGGTTGACTAAGTCTTCTCATTTCTTGCCTGTTCATACTTTACATACTGCTGAGGATTACGCTAGATTGTATATCCGAGAGCTAGTCAGACTGCATGGAGTTCCCTTGTCTATTATTTCGGATAGGGGTACTCAGTTCACTTCGTAATTTTGGAAAGCTTTTCAGAAGGGTATTAGTACCCAAGTGCTTTTGAGTTCTGCTTTTCATCCACAGACCGATGGTCAGGTTGAGTGGACCATCTAGACCTTAGAGGATATGTTGAGAGTTTGTACACTTGACTTTAAGGGAAGTTGGGATGGTCACTTACTATTGATAGAGTTTGCTTACAATAACAGTTTCCACTCTAGTATTGGCATGGCTCCGTTTGAATCCTTATATGAGAGGAAGTATAGATCACCCATAGGTTGGTTTGAGGTGGGTGAAGTGGCTGTGAGTGGTCCTGATTCGGTATTTGAGGCTATTGAAAAAGTTAAGTTGATTAGGGAAAGGTTGAAAACTGTGCAGAGTCGTCAGAAGTCATATGCAGATGTTAGAAGGAGTGACCTTGAGTTTGAAGTTGGTGACCTAGTGTACCTGAAAATTTCACCCATGGGGGAGGTAAAGAGATTTGGAAGAAGGGGAAGCTTAGTTCCCGTTATGTTGGTCCTTACAAAATTCTTAGCCGTGTTGGTAAGATAGCTTATGAGATCGAGTTGCCTTCCAAATTGTCCTCTGTTCATCCAATATTCCATGTCTTCATGCTTAGAAAGCATATTAGCGATGTTGTGGTAGTGGATTCCTCTGTGAGTGTTAAAATTCAAGAAAATCTTTCTTTTGATGAGATTCCTATTGAGATTCTTGATTTCAGTGTCCGAAGACTAAGGAACAAAGAAGTTTCCTTGGTCAAAGTGTTATGGCCAAACCAATCTGTTGAGAGTGCAACTTGGGAAACTGAGGCGGATATGCGATCCAAGTACCAGCACCTATTTTTTGCGAACTCCGATCAAGATGAAGGTACCATTCTTTCCTAAATCATGCACTTTTGATAAAAGTTGCAGCAGTTCAGCTGTCATTAATTATGTGTTCAGCTGTAGTTTCTTAAATTTATGCATTCTATCTTGCATTCGGAGTGAGAAACGATGTGGTGATGAGTCTAACGAATGTTTTCAGCTGTATGCTCTATTCTGTATTGAATCTTGGCATGTCTAGCGCCATTTGAGGATGAATGTTTCCAAGGAGGGGATGATGTAATACCCCGGGAAATTTTTCGTTGAAATTTTGTGCATAAACGTGTTGAGTTCTATCTTCTAGAATGAATTATAAATTTTTCCGTATAGAATATCTTAGATTATGACCCACCATTGCGTAGAGTATCGAATAATATTTTGAACGATATGTGGATCATCCAAAACGGACACATGAGCGACGAGCTATGAATATTCCAATCGAACCGTGAATAGTAGTGAACAGTAAAACATGCAGGAAAAAGTACTAAGGCCTGGCGTATTTTTGCTCCAAATTTAAACAATCATAACTCCTTGTACATAATGATCTGGATGATTTAATATAGATCAACGTAAAGCTCTACGAGTCCCCTTTCCAATGAAATTGGTTTCATCCAATTTGTCTATCAGAGAAAAATGTTATGGTCGATCTACTTCAGCCTATCAAAAGAAAATTTTTGGGTCAACTCAAATGATCATAACTCCTTGTACACAATGATCTG
>NW_025868048.1:0-5235 GCF_002878395.1 Capsicum annuum
AGCCTTACCGGCAACGGGTGCCAGTCCGCCTTAATAGGATTTGGGGCGTGACAGAAGTGGTATCAGAGCGGGTCATCCTAGGGAGTCTACAAAGCCGTGTCTATGTAGAATCTTGTTTATCGATGTGTTGTGCACCACATTTATAAACAAGAGGCTACGTGGCATTTAGGAGTTGTCACTTTCTTTTCATTCTTTAGATCATGCCATAAAGCCAAATATTATAAGTGTATCATGTCTAACCCTTGAATTATTTTGTACAGTAAGTATGCCAGAGACAAGGAAGAGTAAAGGTAAAGGAAAGGAAGTAGAAGTGGTAGTTGGTATACCCAATCGGGCGAGACAACAAAGTGAGGCTCTAGATGAGTCTCTATCACAGACGTCTCCAACCCCTCCATTTGTTGATGTACCAGGAAGGAGTGAAAATCCCCCAGAACCACCTGTTGATGCTTCTGTGCAGGATTTGAGAAATGCAGTTCAACTGTTGACTCGTATAGTTGTTGGCCAAGGTCAAAGACAAGAAGGCCCAGTTGCAGGTGCAGTTGGTGCAGGTAGGGTAGCCAGTACGAGAATACGTGATTTTCTCAACTTAGACCCTCCATCATTCACTGGATCAGATCCAAATGAAGATCCACAGGATTTTATTGATCAGATCCAACGCACCTTAGATGTTATGCATGTAAGTGGTTCAGAAGCTGCTGAGTTGGCAATATATAGATTGAAGGGTGTGGCTATGTTGTGGTACGAAGCTTGGAAGCAGTCCCAAGGCATAGATACACCTCCAACTACTTGGGAGGAGTTCAAAATGGCCTTTCTTGATCATTACTTGCCATTACAGATCCGAGAGGCCCGTGCAGATCAGTTCCTGAACCTCCATCAGGGGAATATGAGCATGAGGTAATATAGTCTTAAATTTAATTCTCTGGCCAGGTACGCTCCTAATGTTGTTGCTACTATGGCAGATAGAGTCCATCGGTATGTGGACAGGTTGGATTCATATTTGGTTAGAGATTGTACCATTGCTTCTTTGAATAAGGACATGGATATAGCGAGGATGCAAGCTTTTTCACAGAAACTAGAGGATCAGAGATAAAGAAGGAGGGCACAAGAAATAGAAAGGGGGCAATCCAAGAGGGCTAGATCTACAGGACAGTTTACACCACCCCAGGGTGAGTTTAGGCCACGATTTTCTAACAGGCCATCCAGGCCATCATCCTCTTACTCTACTGCTAGTGCTCCACCACAATTTCAAGGGTTTAGAAATGATCAATTTGGGCAGAGAAGTGAGGGCCAAGGTACACGGACAACAGGATATTCGGAAAGCCAGCGAATGCCTCCTAGGCAGCCTTGCAGACAATGTGGGAGATATCATATAGGTGCGTGTCGCATGGGAATAGATGTTTGTTATTGGTGCGGTATGCCAGGGCATGTACTACAAGATTGCCCAAGAAGACGCAGGGGTGATATGGCACAACCTACTGGATCAGCTGTTGCATCACCATCAGTGCCTCCATCAGGTAGAGGTGAGCAATTTCCTATAGGTCGCGGCAGAGGTATTAGAGGGGCAGCTAGTTCCAGCGTGGCCCAAAATCGCACATATGCTCTAGGGACTCGACAGAACCTGGAAGCTTCACCCAATGTGGTTATAGGTACATTGTCCATTTTCTCACATAAAGTGTATGCATTAATTGACCCTAGTTCTACATTGTCATATATTACTCCATTAGTTGCTGGGAAGCTTGGTAGAACACCTAAATTATTAAATAAACCACTTGCGGTGTCTACACCAACTGGGGAGTCAATTATAGCTAGAAGAGTCTATTGTGACTGCATAGTGACTATCTGCGACCGAGATACATTAGCTGATCTTATCGAGTTAGAAATGGTAGAATTTGATGCTATAATGGGTATGGATTGGTTGGCTTCTTGCTATGCCACCGTTGACTACCGAACCAAGAGAGTGTACTTTCACTTTCCAAATGAAGCAGACCTTGAATGGGAAGGCAATATTGGGGCACCAAAAGGGAGGTTTATCTCTTATTTTAAAGCCAGAAAAATGATATCAAAGGGATATATATGTCATCTCGTTAGAGTGAGAGACGTGGAGGCAGAATCACCAACTATCCAGTCTGTTCCAATAGTGAATGAATTTATTGATGTCTTTCCTGAGAAACTCCCCGGTTTGCCTCCAGAACGAGAAATAGATTTTGGTATTGACTTATTACCAGGCACTGAGCCTATCTCTATCCCTCCATATAGAATGGCCCCGGCAGAATTACATGAATTAAAGGAGCAACTGAAAGACTTGTTAGAAAAGGGTTTTATAAGGCCTAGTGTGTCCCCTTGGGGTGCACCAGTTTTATTTGTGCGTAAAAAGGATGGCACATTGAGGATGTGTATTGACTACCGACAACTGAATAGGGTGACAATTAAGAATAAATATCCCCTCCCCAGAATTGGTGACTTGTTTGATCAGTTACAGGGTGCCAAATACTTTTCAAAGATCAATTTGAGATCAGGTTATCATCAGGTGAGGGTGAAGGAAAAGGATATACCTAAGACAGCTTTCCGAACCAGATATGGTCACTTTGAATTTCTTGTTATGTCGTTTGGGCTAACGAATGCACCAGCAGTTTTTATGGATTTGATGAATAGGGTATTCAAGCCTTTCCTGGATGTGTTCGTAATAGTATTTATAGATGATATTCTGGTGTATTCAAGGTCAGAAGAGGACCATGCAAATCATTTATGACTAGTGCTACAAGTTCTCCGTGATCGCCGGTTGTATGCTAAGTTTTCCAAATGTGAATTTTGGTTAAAGTCAGTGGCATTTTTGGGCCATATTGTATCGGATGAAGGAATAAGGGTGGATTCACAAAAGATAGAGGCCGTGAAAGATTGGCCAAGGCCAACGACACCTACAGAAGTTCGAAGCTTCCTTGGATTGGCAGGTTATTACAGAAGGTTTGTTGAAGGTTTTTCTTCTATATCTGCACCTCTTACTAAGCTAACTCACAAGGAAACCAAATTCCAATGGAATGATGCATGTGAAAGGAGCTTTCAAGAGTTGAAAAGTAGGCTAACCTCAGCACCTGTGCTAGTGCTTCCAGAAGGCTCAGAGGGATATGCAGTGTATTGTGATGCTTCAGGAGTTGGTTTAGGGTGTGTACTAACACAACATGGTAAAGTGATTGCTTATGCCTCGAGACAATTGAGACCACACGAGAAAAACTACCCAACACATGATCTTGAGCTAGCAGCGGTTGTATTTGCTTTAAAGATATGGCGCCACTATTTGTATGGGATACACGTGGACATATATACAGATCATAAGAGTTTACAGTATATTTTCATGCAGAAAGATCTAAATTTGAGGCAGCGGAGGTAGCTAGAGTTAATAAAAGATTATGATATTGATATATTATACCATCCAGGGAAAGCAAATGTGGTGGCTGATGCTCTAAGTCGTAAGACACTCATGGGTACCAGTGATCAGAAAGGGGTAAAGCAAGGCATGGCTAAGGATCTGCGTCAACTAGCCAATCTGGGTGTTCGTCTACTCGAAACTCCAAGGAAGGATATTATTGTACATAATGCTACCGATTCTTCATTGATAAGGGAAGTGAAAGAAAAACAGTGTTATGATCCTATTCTACACTGCCTTAAGGAGAAAGTAAGTCAGGGTATAATGAAGGAGTTTAGGCTTACACAAGATGGAGTACTTTATTGCCAAAATAGATTGTGTGTGCCTGATGTTAATAGACTCAGAAGGAGAATAATGGAAGAAGCCCATCATTCAAAATATTCCATCCATCCAGGATCTACTAAGATGTATCATGACCTAAAGGGAGTGTTTTGGTGGAGAGGCATGAAAAAGGACCTTGCAGAGTTTGTAGCTCAATGTCCTACTTGTCAACAAGTCAAAGTAGAGCACCAAAAGCCAGGTGGTTACATGCAATGTATAGAGATTCCAACTTGGAAGTGGGATATGACTAATATGGATTTTGTAACTGGTTTGCCTCGTTCAGTTAATAAGTTTGACTCCATATGGGTGATAGTTGATAGACTCACGAAGTCAGCGCACTTCCTGCCAGTTAGGAGTGATTATACAGTTGAAGAATATGCCAAATTATACCTCAAAGAGATAGTTAGGCTACATGGGGTCCCACTCTCTATTATATCTGATCGAGGAGCTCAATTCACGGCAAAATTTTGGAAGTCCTTTCAAAGGAGTTTAGGGACGCGAGTGAATTTGAGTACAGCCTTCCATCCCCAAACAGACGGCCAGGCAGAGCGTACTATTCAAACACTTGAGGATATGTTGCGAACCTGTGCATTAGATTTTAAAGGTAGCTGGGTAGAACACTTGCCTCTTATTGAATTTGCCTATAATAACAGCTACCATTCGAGCATCAAGATGGCACCTTACGAAGCTTTGTATGGGAGGAAATGTAGGTCACCAATTGGTTGGTTCGAAGTGGGTAAAACCACCTTGCTCGGGCCAGATTTAGTCCAACAAGCCATGGAAAAAGTTAAGGTGATACAACAACGGCTAAAAACAGCCCAAAGTCGTCATAAATCATATGCAGATATTCGGAGAAGAGGACTGGAATTCTCTATTGGAGATTGGGTATTTTTAAAGGTATCACCAATGAAAGGGGTTATGAGATTTGGTAAGAAAGGGAAACTAAGCCCACGTTACATAGGGCCATATAAGATTACCAAGAGGGTCGGACAAGTTGCATATGAATTAGAGCTACCCCAGGAACTTTCAATGGTTCATCCAGTGTTTCATGTGTCAATGCTTCGAAAATGCATAGGTGACCCCTCTCGTATCACTCCTATAGAAGATGTACAGGTCACAGAGGATCTTACTTATGAAGAGGTACCGGTTACTATTCTAGATCGCCAAGTTAAAAAGTTAAGGAACAAAGAAATGGCATCAGTAAAGGTACTCTGGAGAAACAACCAAGTAGAAGAGATAACGTGGGAACCGGAAGAAGTAATGACATCCAAATACCCTCATCTATTTGAAGACAAGGAGGGACCAAAAGATACAGAGGAGGAACATTAATAGGTATGTGTTTGAATACTAGTTATGTTATTAAAAGTTGTGTGACCAGAAATTCAAACCTGCCTAGGCTATACAGTTATGTTAACATTCGGGACGAATGTTCCTAAGGGGGGGAGGATGTAACACCCCACATTTTACATGTACTAGTAATGTTCACATAAAAT
>NW_025868049.1:0-3047 GCF_002878395.1 Capsicum annuum
GCTCTCTCTTGCTTCTTGTTAAACTTGTTCCTTTTCTGAATTATAAGGCCCTATTTATAGTTGTAGGAAATAAAGAGTCATGATAAACATGAACTTCCTTTGACCAATCAGATTTAAGTGACATGGCATTTCTTATGGGCTTTTAATTTACTGCATCATTTTGACACATGACATGGTCCTATTGGCTCCTTCACTTGACTTGGCATGCCACATCATTTGACACGTGACGCTTATTTGGGCCTCTAGAATATGACAATAACGTGGGCTTAGTAAAGTAGGCTCATCATTTGTAGCCCAAATCAATGGGCTAGCCCAATAAAAAAATTGAACTTTAATTATACCCATATATGTTTGGACTTAAATAATTAATCTAATTATATTAATCCGCAATATTTATTTAGGACTAATATATTTTAAATTTAATATAGTCTGAATTTTGTACGAATTTGAATTTAATAAAATCGTATCGCCCACAAATGCCCCCTACTTCAAGACTTGTCGAGATATTTAATATTTTGGAGACTAGCCTTGAAGTATGATTATTTAAGCATGTTTCCTTTGTGCTTCAACGATCCTCATACATGTGAATACCTCATTCAAAAATTTAAAGCCGAACCATATTGATATTGTCTCTCAAAACTCTCTCATTTTTTTTCCATGAATCTCTACACTTAAGACTCATTGGTGAGACATGATATCCAATTTCAAACAGATTTTGAAAGACTTTTTCATCGCTTTACTTAATCAGGAATAAAACTCTTCCGATTTGAACTTAGATTGGAAAAGCAAAGAACCTTCAATTTGAATTTGTATGGGAGAAGGAAATAATCTCCAATTTGAATTTGGATATGGAAGTTATTCCAATCTGAATTTATATTGGAGAAGGAAACAATCTCCAATTTGAATTTGGAGACGAAAATTATTCCAATCTAAATTTATATATATTGGAGAAGGAAACAATCTCCAATTTAAATATGGAGATGGAAATTATTTCAATCTGAATTTATATTGGAGAAGAAAACATCCATCCTACAACTCTATAAAAGGAGGTAGTTTCCCCATTTTTTTAATATCGATTTTGGAGTTTCCAAGTCATCAATAATATTGAGGTAATTTCTTTTGCTCCTACTTTTCTCTTATTTTCGTCATTTTTTTTTCAGCAGAAGACATGCTCAACTCCATGTCGTGAGCACGAGTAGCTAACTCTTCAAAGGATTTTGGTTTAATTCCTTGCAAGATGTAGAGAAGCCCCCAGTGCATTCCTTGGACGCACATCTCTAATGCAGAAGCTTCACTAAGCCTATCTTTGCAGTTTAGACTCGCATTTCTCCATCGATTGATGAAGTCGATGACTGAATCATTCTTTTTTTGCCGAGTATTTGTGAGCTCTATCATGCTCACTGTACGCCTTGTGCTATAAAATTGATTTAGGAACTCGTGTTCCAATTGCTCCCAACTATCAATAGAGTTAGGCTCGAGGGTCGTATACCAATCAAAGGCATTTTCCTTTAGGGAACAAACAAACTGCTTGACAAAATAGTCACCGTAAGTTCCAGCATTATTACATATCTCAACAAAGTGTGTGACATGTTGTTTCGGATTACCTTTACCCTCAAATTATTGAAAGTTTGGGGGTTGATAGCCGGCAGGCATTTTGAGGCTATCTGTTCACGCAGTGTAGGACTTGGCATACACAAGGGAAGACTTGGTGACAACATCATACTTGTCTTTGAGGGTCCTTTCAATGAATTCCCTCAATTGCCCAATCAGGATCATTCCTTCAGCAGAAACCTGCACCTCTTTAGTCGGTGGTATTTGTTTCACAGGATTTTCTATCTCATAAACCTCTGGAGCTTTTCCCGGTGCATGGCTAGATTCTCCGTCTATCAAGTCTTCCACCATATCCACTATCTTATCAATCCTAGCCTCTTGATTCTGAACATAGTTGGTCAGGCCTTCAATTGTCTTTGTCAGATTCGCAAGTTGCCCCTCCATAGACGAGGCATCAGTTACCATTGCTTGCATGATCACCGAAGATGTTGGAGAGTAACACGGATTATCACATAAGTTGATCTTTGAAGTGTTCAACTTATGTGGTGTAAGTGGAGATGACACGTTTATTGAACGACCATCGCTATTTGCGCCAGAGTATTTAGAATCAGAATGATCAAGTAGAGCAAGAGTCTTCTTAAGCGATTTCGCGACACTGCTTCTCCTTCCGAAGCACTTGTATTGGACTTTGTTCCTTTTGGGGTTGAAGATTTAAAAACTGGAGTTGGTGCGGACGACACTAGATGTGTTTGTTGTCCTAGCACCCCTGCCTTGCTCCTCATGACAGCTCCTAAACTTCCGAAAATAACATCAAAGATGTTTTCCACTCCGGCAGAGAACCTTGAATCAGGAGTCTTGCAAGCAGTTGATTGAGAGTTGATCTTCTTGGAAGTCATTTCAGCGTTCTTAATCTTCAAAGTCTGAAAAGTTGAGATGAGAGGTAGAGATCGTCCCAATGGGTGTGCCAGAATTTGTTGGACAATAAAATTCTCCCAGACTGAAAATAATAATCAAGACAATAAAAATACTGCAACAATCGATTTATTGATTTCAATAAGTGAGTGTTACAATCTCTATGATTCCTCTGATTCGCCTTTTCAACTATAAATTCAAGGCTTCGAGCTTGATCTTGAACTTTAACTTGAACTTGATGGATTTGATCTTGACTTGTGCTTGAATCCAAGGGCTTGGCAGCTTGTTCTTGAATCTTGTGGTCTTGATCTTGAACTTGATTTGAAGACTTGATGAACTTGATCTCAACTTGTATTTGAATTCAAGGGTCTTTGAGCTTGTTCTTGAATCTTGTAATCTTGATCTTGGAGGTTGAACTTGTTCTTGAATCTTGAAATCTTAAGCTTATTCTTGAACTTTGAACTCTTGATCTTGAAGCTTGATGAACTGATCTTGAATTCTTGAATTTGTAGAGAAATCTGTTGTTTTGATCCACGAGCTCTCTCTTGCTTCTTGTTAAACTTGTTCCTTTTCTGAATTATAAG
>NW_025868050.1:0-6030 GCF_002878395.1 Capsicum annuum
CATAGGAGATATTTTCAAATACATAAAATCACTAATCTCAAACTCGATATCCTTTCTAGGTATATCTGCATACAATTTTTGTCGGCTCTGAGCTGTCTTAAGACTTTCCCTGATCAACTAAACTTTCTCTAGGGTATCAAATACAAAGTCAGGCCCTACCACTGTGGCCTCACCCACTTTAAACCAACCAATGGGAAATCTACACCTCCTCCCATAAAACACCTCAAACAGAGTCATTTGAATGCTGGAATGATAACGGTTATTGTATACGAATTCAATCAAAGGAAAGTGGTCATCCCAACTACCTTTAAAGTCTATCGTAAACACTCGCAGCATATCTTATAAAGTATGAATATTCCTTTCTGCTTGACTATCTGTCTGAGGATAAAAGGCTATACTGAGGTAAACTCGGGTACCAAGACCCTTTTGGAATGCCTTCTAGAAATGAGAGGTAAATTAGGTATCTCTATCTGAGATAATGGACAACAAAACACTATGTAATCTGACCAACTCTCTGATCTAGAGTTTGGCATAATCCTCGGATGAATAAAAGGTATGGACTAGTAGAAAATAAGCTGATTTCGTTATCTTGTCTACAATGACCCAAACTTAATTATGCTGGCGATGAGTACGAGGTAAACATGTCAGAAAGTCCATGTTCACTTCTTCCTATTTCCAGGTGGTAATATTAAACTCCTGCATGGATCTACTTGGCTTCTGATGCTTGATCTTAACATGTTGACATGTTGAGCACTTAGCCACAAACTTTGCAATGTCTCTCTTCATCCCACTCCACCAACAGATCTCAGGAAAATCATGGTACATCTTAGTAGCCCCTGGATAAATAGAGTAGCGCGCACCATGCGCTTCTAGAAAAACTCATTGTCTTAAGTCATGTACACCTAAAACATATAGCTTACCTTGACAACGTAAAACACCATATCCCCCTTGGGAGAAGACCTCTACTTTCTGATCTCTGACTGATTCCTTCAACTTTACTAAACTGTGATCACTATCCTACTTTTCCTTTACCGCAGAAACCAGGGATGATTCTGAAGTACTCTGCACCCATACACTATTTCTGCTAAATCGACTAAACGAACACCTAATTGGGAAAGATGATGAACTTCCTAAACTAACTTCTTCTTACCATCCTCCAGATGAGTAACACTACCCATAGACATCCTACTGAGAGCATCAATCACAATATTGGCTTTACCTAGATGATATAGGATGCTCATGTTGTAGTCTTTCAATAAATCCAACCACCTTCTCTAACGGAGGTTTAGATCTTTTTGAGAGAACACATATTGTAGGCTCTTATGGTCAGTGAACATATCAACGTGCACCCCATACAAATAGTACCTTCAAATCTTTAAGGATAATGCTACTGTTTCTAACTCAAGATCATAAGAAGGATAGTTCCTTTCATGGGGCTTAAGCTATCTAAAGGCATAGGCTATGACCTTACCTCTCTACATCAAAACACACCCCAAACTGATCTAGAGGCATCACAATATACCACAAACCCATCTGAACCATCTGGTAGGGTCAAAATTAGAGATGTAGTGAGTAGAGTCATCAACTCTTGAAAACTCTTTTCACAAGAATCTGACCATTGGAATTTGACTTTCTTCTGAGCCAATCTGGACATAGGGGATGCAATAAATGAAAATCCCTCAACAAACCATCTCTAATAGCCATCCAAGCCTAAGAAACTCCTAATATATGATAAGAGATGGGTCTAGTCCAGTTTCTCACTACTTTGGTCTTTTAGGGATCAACTCTAATTCCATCATCGGAAATGATATGGCCAAGGAAAGCTACTAAACTTAGCCAAAATTTTCACTTACTGAATTTGGCGAATAGCAGATGATTTCTTAGAGTCTGTGTACTATTCTTAGATGGTCTGCATAATCATGCTCACTATGAGAGTAGACAAGAATGTCATCTATGAAGACTATGATGAACATGTACAGGTACTGCTTAAACAAAAAATTTATCAAGTCCATGAAGGTTGCAGGGGCATTGGTAAGACCAAAGGACATGACTACGAATTCAAAGTGACCATACCAAGTTTTGAAGATTGTTTTCAGGAGTTACATTCTCTGACTCTGAGCTGATGATAGCCCAATCTGAGGTTTATCTTAGAGAAGTAACTGGCACCCTAAAGTTTGTCAAACAAGTCATCAATTTTGGAAAGTGGATACTTGTTCTTGACTATGACTTTATTTAGCTGATGCTAGCCAATAAACATTCTGAGAGAACTATTTTTCTTACGCATAAATAAAATTGGTACATCCCACGGGGACATACTAGGTCTGATGAATCCCTTATCTAGGATATCCTTTAACTGTTCTTTTAATTCTCTGAGTTCTGCAGGTGCTACTTTGTATGGCGGAATAGATATGGGCAGAGTATCTTGAAGAAGATCGATTCCAAAATTAATTTCCTTTTGGGAAGAACTCTGAGGAGATCTTCGAGAAACACATCTGGGAATTCACATACTACTGACACTGATTCAAGATTAAGGGTTTTTGAACTAGAGTCCTAAACTCGAACGAGATGGTAGACATATCTCTTAGATATCATTTTTTTCCTTTAGGTAAGAAACAAGTTGACCCCTAAGTGTTGAAGTACTACCCCTCCACTCTAGGATGGGTTTATATGGAAACTGAAACTGGACAATTCTATTTTTACAGTTGGCTGAGGGATAGCAGGAATGAATCTAATCCATGTCAAGAATGACATCAAAGTCGGTCATCTCTAATTTGACAAAGTCTACTGAAGTGACTTTCTGAGATACTATAACTGGATAGTTCTGGTATACTCATCGAGATATGGTAGATTTACCCACTGGGGTAGACACTGAGAAAGGATCTGCTAGGATTTGGGGACTAACTCTGAAGTCAATAGCTATATAAAGAGTAACAAAGGATAAGGAAGCTCCTGGATCTAGCAAAGCATAAACATAAAAATGATAAACTTATAACGTACCAGTGGTCATATTAGGAGAACTTTCCTGATCTGGTCGGGACTAAAGTGCACAGAGTCTATTTGGGTCGTGCCCACTGGTGGCACTGGATGCGGCACCCTGCTGATTCGGGTGACCATACTGAGCTGGGGGACGGTTATACTGGATCTGCAAACCCACCTGAGGACACTGCCTGACCTTGTGTCCTGGATTTCCATATTCGAAACACACATCACTGCTATCTCTACAGATACCCTGGTGGTTTCTACCATATTTCTGACAAAGGGGATTGGTTCGGGCACTACTAACACTACCCTGAGGTTTAGGGCCTGACGCCCTATCTTTGTTGCCATCTCTGAATATTGGCATAGGAGCACTGGCGAGGATGGAGATGGAACTAACGATTTCAGGCGAAACTGAGAATGATTCCCACCCTCTAAATTAGGCTGAGCAAAGTTGAAACTACCTGTTCTCACTCTCTTGTTTTCCCTTTTCTTTCCTTTATTCTTGGCCTTCTCTATCTGCTAAGCATGGACCATGAGCCTGGATATATCCATCTCCTTATCAACATTGCAATCCTACACTCCTTGACCACACTGCTAGATACCCTAGACACAAACTTACTCATCTTACATCTTCTATTTGCTACTACACGCGAGGCATATCTGGCTAACTTAGTAAACTAGAGAGAATACTCTTATACTATCATATTGCCCTGCTTCAGATTTATAAACTCCAAAACCTTCACTTCCCATAACTCTAGTAGAAAGAATCTATCTAGAACAGCAATAGAAAACTTCTCCAATTCTATGGGCCCTGCATCTATGGCCCTTTCTGCTTTCTACTATTTAAACCATGAGTGTACCATATCCTATAACTGATATGCATCCAACTCAGTGCTCCCAACAGTAGTCACTCTATTAATATCTATAACTTCCTACAGCTGATCAAGAAATTCCTGAGAGTCCTCATCTGACTTAGACCTAGTAAAAGATGGAGGGTTCATTCGAGAGAAATATCAAATCCTGGTAGAAGCAGTATTAGCCACTGGGTTGGCTATAAAAGTAGTTGGACATTCATTCTGGGCTGCCATAGAATGAGCTAAGGCGGTGAAAGCTGCTCTAAACTCAGCGTGGGAGACATGTTCATCCAGAGGATATGGCTGGATGGGCTAAGGTTCTGGCTAGTCTCCCGTTCCTCTTCCCTTAGTCCTCTTTGGAGACATATTCTGTAAATGGAAGAGAAACTTGGATTAGACAGAGATTTTATCTGGAGATCATGCCCACTCGCACGATATGTGTACTGAAAAAAGGGAAACTTTTTTTAAAATATCTCATAGCCTCCTATCCATAAGTGTGGCGCGCTACACACCTATGCACAAGACTCTACTAGATGCGGATTTTAGACTTCCTAGGACTCTGTTGAACCTTAGGCTCTGATACTAAGTTTTTAATGCCTCGAGTCTGTTCCTCGAATGCTACACGGTACTCATAATCCTGATGGACCACAAGCTAACCTATGATAGGTACCGGTTGTAATATCTAAATAATAATACTACAAATATGTGGAATTAGGTTGAAACTTTCCATAAGGTTCAATACTAAAATAAAACTAAATACGGTATAACAATACCAAAACTAAAACTTCTATCTGAAAATAATCTAGTCTGAAAAGCCTCTACTGTCGAATCATGGAGTTGATGGGACAAGCCCCCAACTAACTCTAACTACTAAAAACTATACTGATAAACTGAAATACTAAAGAAAATAATTATGTCCTCAAATTCATGAGGACTCACCTCTAACTTTGACTGTTGAAGATCTGACCTGCGAAGGGTGCTCGGGAGCCCATGCATCTGAACCTATGAAACAAAGCATCATAGCGCATAATAAAGGCATTCATCCGTACTTTGAATGTATTGGTATGCCAAGTAAGTTAGGCTGAAATGCATGGGTTCATATGCAAGAACAATACTGGCTAAATGACATGAATATAACTAAATGAGAGTACATGAATGAATATATATACTATAACTGAGATCGTGACAACACTGGATACTGAGTTCTGAATTACTTATTTACTGATATCTGAGTTTACTGATACTATGTAGCTGATAACTGAGTGATTATATCTGAAAGTCTTAATTTTGTGGAACTATACTGAGTTTCATAC
The DNA here is from genome assembly GCF_002878395.1 of Capsicum annuum. Taxonomy (NCBI): domain Eukaryota; kingdom Viridiplantae; phylum Streptophyta; class Magnoliopsida; order Solanales; family Solanaceae; genus Capsicum; species Capsicum annuum. The sequence continues at coordinate 5,147 of NW_025868050.1, forward strand.
TGAATTGAGTGACTGTGTCTGACAGAACTAAATCTGTAGAACTGAACTGAGTTCTATAATGAGACTAAGCCTGAAACTAAAACTGTGGGAGGTAATCACATAACCGACATGCCCCTTTCTGAATAGATTGAGGTCCAACCTATAACCCCAGTTGGAAGGGTGTCAGTACCGTGCCATGGGAAAAGATAAGTTATGAGTTAACCCTCTATGACAGAAATCTCTTTCATGAACCCTCACTGGTAGAAAAACTCATGTGAGATGTATCAACCCTAATCTGGCAGGAAGATATCTCAACCTACACTGGCTACGTAGTTCTGTAATACAGGGATTGCTACTAAGGGTCAAACCCTCTGCTGAACTAATTTCCTAGTTTATACTAGGCTTGACTAAACTATTAATTGACTTTACTGAGTTCCGTTGATTGACGAAATACTACTGAATTCTTTTAGCTAACTGAGTATACTAAGGTCTGAACTAAATATTAAGCTTGACGAGACTAATACTGAGTCTACTGAGTTCTCCTGTGCCCTGTAACTGACTAAGAGTACTACTGATCGTGATGTGACTGAGATTATTTTGTAACTGATACTGGCTCTAGGTAAACAGCTAAATAGTCGGGTATAAATACCCCCAGGACTCCAAGGCATGAAAAGTAAAGCTTCACATGATCTTGCGTAGCATAAAAATGCACACTTATTCATAATGCATCTATAGAGGCATTTTATCAAACACTTGCATGGCATGAAATAGTATACATACTAGCATGATATAATCTAATTATTACATTCACCTGAGCAATTCATCAAACACTTGAATGGCATAGTATATGCACATAATACTAAACAACATGTAAGCATCATGATTTAATTTCCAAATTTACAATT
>NW_025868051.1:0-2277 GCF_002878395.1 Capsicum annuum
TTGTGACCTTATGTAAAGAGGTAAGGTCATAGCCTATGCCTCCAGACAGCTTAAACCACACGAGAAAAACTATCCTAATCCATCATAGCCCGGCGGGTATATAGGAATTATCCGGTTGTGGTATCTGCAATAGTCACTTCAGCAGACTTAATCGAATTAGAGATGACTGATTTTGATGTCATTCTCGGCATTGATAGACTTCATTCCTGCTATGCCTCAGTCGATTGCAGAAACAAAATTGTCCAGTTTCAGTTTCATAATAAACCCATCCAAGAGTGGAAGGGTAGTAGGGGTCAGCTTGTTTCTTACCTTCGGGCTAGAAAAATGATATCTAAGGGGTGTGTCTACAATCTTTTCCGAGTCTAGGACTCCAGATCAAAACCCCTAATCTTGAATGACCAGAGTACCTCTCGAAAAGGAAATTGATTTTGAAATCGATCTTTTTCTAGATACTCATCCTATCTCTATTCCGCTATACAGAATGGCTCCAGTAGAACTCAGAGAATTAAAATAGTAGTTAAAGGATCTCTTAGATAAAGGATTCATCAGATCCAGTGTATCCCCGTGGGGAAAAACAGTTCTATTCGTGCAAAACAAAGATGGTTCTCTCAGAATATGCATTTACTACCGTCAGTTAAACAAAGTTACGGTTAAGAAAAAATATCCACTTCCCAGAATTAATGACTTATTTTACCAACTTCAGGGTGCTAGCTATTTCTCTAAGAAAGACCTCAGATCGGGAGAAGATCAACTCAGAGTCAAGGAATTTAAAATCTTAAAAACAACCTTCAGAACTCGGTATGGTCACTTCAAATTCTTAGTCATATCCTTTGGTCTTACCAATGCACCAAAAGTTTTCATGGACTTGATGAACCGTGTGTTCAAGAAGTACTTAGATATGTTTTTCATAGTCTTCATAGATGATAACATTTTTAACTCCCGCAATGAACATGATCATGTAGACCATCTTAGAATAGTATTGTAGACTCTTAAAAATCATCAGCTATTCGTCTAATTCAGTAAGTGCGAATTTTGTCTAAGGTCAGTAGCTTTCCTCGGCCATATAGTTTCTGTTGATGGCATTAGAGTTGATCCCCAAAAGATCGAAGCAGTGAAAAACTGGCCCAGACTTATCTCTCCATCAAATATAAGGAGTTTCTTGGGTTTGGCTGGCTATGACCAATGTTTTTTTAAGGGATTTTCATCTATTGAAACCCCTATGTCCAGATTGACTCAGAAGAAGGTCAAATTCTAGTGGTTAGATTCTTGTGAGAAGAGTTTTCAGGAGTTGAAGACTCAACTAACTACAGCTCAAATTTTAACCCTACTAGATGGTTTCGATGGCTTTGTTGTGTATGGTGATACATCTAGAGTAAGTTTGAGTTGTGTCCTCATGTAAAGAGGTAAGGTCATAGCCTATGCCTCCAGACAGCCTAAACCCCACAAGAAAAACTATCCTAATCCATCATAGCCCGGTGGGTATATAGGAATTATCCGATTGTGGTATCTCAGAAAGTCACTTCAACAGACTTAATCAAATTGGAGATGACTGATTTTGATGTCATTCTCGGCATTGATTGACTTCATTCCTGCTATGCCTTAGTCGATTGCAAAAACAGAATTGTCCAGTTTCAGTTTCAGAATAAACCCATCCTAGAGTGGAAGGGTAGTAGGGGTCAGCTTGTTTCTTACCTTCGGGCTAGAAAAATGATATTTAAGGGGTGTGTCTACAATCTTGTCCGAGTCTAGGACTCCAGATCAAAACCCCTAATCTTGAATCAATGTCAGTAGCTTGCGAATTCCCAGAGTATTTCCCGAAGATCTTTCCAGAGTACCTCCCAAAAAGGAAATTGATTACGAAATCGATCTCTTTCTAGATACTCATCCCATCTCTATTCTGCTATAAAGAATGGCTCCAGTAGAACTCCAGTAGAACTCAGAGAATTAAAAGAGTAGTTAAAGGATCTCTTAGATAAGGGATTCATCAGATCCAGTGTATCCCCGTGGGGAACAACAGTTCTATTCATGCAAAACAAAGATGGTTCTCTCAGAATGTGCATTTACTACCGTCAGTTAAACAAAGTTACGGTTAAGAAAAAATATTCACTTCCCAGAATTAATGACTTATTTGACCAACTTTAGGGTGCTAGTTATTTCTCTAAGATAGACCTCAGATCGGGCTATCATCAACTCAGAGTCAAGAAATTTAACATCTTAAAAACAACCTTCAGAACTCGGTATGGTCACTTCAAATTCTTAGTCATGTCCTTTGGTCTT
>NW_025868052.1:0-1365 GCF_002878395.1 Capsicum annuum
AGGAGATAACTGTGGCCCTGGCATAACATGTCCTTCACAAATATGATCCACAATCACTATATTAAAAGATTGATAAATCAATGTCTCCTCTTCATTATTTGCCTTAACAAAGGGCATGGGAGAGTCTTTGTAGATGGCCAAATCCCATTCACCGTGAATGATTACCTCCTACTTGTCGTGTTCAAACTTGATCATCTGGTGCAACGTAGATGCGATGGCTCCAGCCTTATAAACCCATTGTCGTCCCAATAAAAAATTGTAAGAGGCGTCAATATTCAATACTTGAAACTCTATGGAAAATTCGACAGGCCCTATATTCAACATTAACTCTATTTCACCAATGAAATCTATTGTTGCTCCATCAAAAGCTCTGACACATACATTGTTGGGTCGAATCCTCTCGGTACTGATATTTAACTTTTGCAAAGAAGACAGAGGACAAATATTCACATCAGAACCTCCATCAACCATGATACGAGTGACATAGAAGTATTCACACTTCACAGTAATGTAAAAGCCCCTAGTATGCCCCATACTTTTCACAGGCAATTCATCATCCAAAAGGCTAATCCTGTTTACCTCAAAGATCTTTCCAATAATTCTCTAAAATAGATTCACCGTAACTTCTCTAGGGGCGTAAGATTCATCTAAAACCTTTAGCATAGCATTACGATATTCATCAGAATGCTGCATTAAAGAAAGAAGGGAGATTTTAGGTGGAGTCTTCCTCAACTGATCTATGATTGAGTATTCAGGCAATTTCATCTTTTTCAAAAACTCTTCATCCTCTTCTTTGGTGATAGTTTTTTTGAGAGTAGACTGGCCATTCACCACTAGTTTAGACTTTCTTAAGCCTTCCGAAACAAAACACCTTCCTGAACGAGTCAAACCCCCAACTTTATTCACCTCATCCATAATTTCCTTCCCTTGATAAGTCATCACAGTCTGCTTATAATTCCAAGGGACTTTTTTAGGGTCGATTAACAGGAGTTGTGTCACTAGATTAATGATAATAGACGCTGCAAGTACTCCTTTCACAGTTAAAATAGGCTTGCTTGGGGCTCCCAATACCATTAGCTTTGACTTATCCTGACTCGGACCAACCATTTTTCCCACTTCTTTAGTCAGCACAGGTTTTTTCTTATTTCCTTGAGTTTTCTCTTCTATCGTCTCCTTTGGGATCAAAGACATTGCCTTCATTGAATCTGCAATGTTTACCAACTTTTCTTCATTAGTTGGGATCCTGGCGATTGGCTTTTGAGATACCATGGACTCTATACCTTCGTATGTCAACTGCAATATGTTCATTTAAGCATGGGCCGACAATAGATTTTGGTTGATGTTCGAAACCTCCGGGGATTGTAT
>NW_025868053.1:0-7000 GCF_002878395.1 Capsicum annuum
TCTCTTATTGATGTATCATTGTTTCAAAGTATCAAAAATGTGGTGGCGACCGAAATAACAATCTCAAAGATTAATTGAACTAAGTGATGGAAGTTCTCTCTTATCTGGTGGTATCCCAGGGGTATAAGCCTATCATGGGTCGATCCCTAGTTATGTGTTTATGGGTGGTATCCCAAGGGCATAAGCCTAGTATGGGTCGATCCCAGTTGATATGTACTGGAGGCAGCCTAATGGTCACAGTACAATACAGTAATGATTACAAATATGATAAGAACGAAGGTAAAGTGATTAAATAAATACAATGTACAGGTTGTCACAAGTTCTAGTAAGTGTGGTCCACTCCTATTATGATTTATTCACTTGTTTCTGATTTCTATTGAGCTCCTATATCATATGTGATTATCTACAGCTTTCCATACTGAGTACATATTTCTTACCGACGTCCCCCACGGGGGACCTGCTTTTCATGCTGCAGGCACAGGTACCTCAGCTCATACACCGCACAAGTAGGAGCCAGGATATCTAGCTGCTTTTGGTGAGCTCCAGTTTGCTTCGGGGCTTTCCGTGTCACATCCAGTCACTTTTGGTATTGTATAGAAGTTAGTTATATGGCGGAGTGTATCCCGACCTTAGTTAAACTCTGTGTATTGTCTAGAGGCTTTATAGACCTAATGTACAGTCAAGGTGGTATTTTGTTAATAGACGTGATGGCTCCAACGGTCAAGTATTGTATATACATATATATGTGTGCTCGAGCTTATACAGGTGATTATTTCCTTTTATATGCGACATGATGCTGGCCGAATTTCGGGTTGTCATAGAGGTATGCATGGGAAGTATAAGGTTATGAGATGGTTCTCCCGGACCTCCTCGGTTATGGGTGCCACTCCGCCCCAATAGGATTTGAGGCGTTCCAAAAGTGGTATCAGAGAAGTTCGTCCTAGTGAGTCTACAAAGCCGTGTCTATGTAGAGTCTTGTTTATCGACGTGTCGTGCACCGCATCGATAAACAGGAGGCTATGGACATTTAGGAATTGTTTCTTTTCTTTATGTCTTAGATCATGCGATAGAGCCTATATTGTATATGAAGTCATAGTTGACCACTGAATCTGTTTGTTTCTCTTATTATAGTAATGATGCCGGTTACCGAAAGCAAAAATACCGGTAAGCAAGTTGATGTGGCTGCCGGAGAGGGGACTAGTAAGTCACCCACTATACCAGCTAATCGAAGTGAGGCTCCAGCTGAGCATGCATCAGAAACTTCCTCTAGTCCGGAAGAAATAAGAGAGAGGAGAACTATATCCCTAGAGCCACCTATTAATGCTGTTGATCAAGATCTTAAAAATGCAGTGCAACTTTTGACTCGTATAGTTGCTGGGCAAGCTCAAGGGCAAGCCATTCCTACTACGGGTTCTAGTGGTACAGATAGGGTGGCTAGCCTTCGAACACAGGATTTTCTTAAGATGGATCCTCCTACTTTTACTGGATCAGATCTTAACGAGGACCCACAGGACTTTATTGATTAAATTCAAAGAGCCTTAGATGTTATGCATGTAACGGGTAGAGAGACAGTGGAGTTAATGGCGTATAGATTTAAAGTGGAGGCTATATATTGGTATGAAGACTGGAAATGATCTAGGGGTATTGAAGCACCCCCATTTACTTGGAAAGAGTTCAAAGAGGCATTTCTTGATCATTATCTTCCATTCGAGATTCGTCAGGCCCGTGCAGATCAATTTTTAAATCTTCGTCAGGGGAATATGAGCGTGAGGGAGTACAGTCTCCGATTTAATTCCTTGTCAAGATATGCTCCTAATGTTGTTGCTACTATGGATCACAGAGTTCATCAATATATGGATAGGCTAGATCCATATCTGGTTAGAGATTGTACTATTGCCGCTTTGAATAAAAATATGGACATAGCGAGGATCCAAGCTTTTGCACAAAAAATGGAAGATCAGAGACACAGGAGAAGAACACAGGAATTAGAAAGAGGATATTCCAAGAGGGCCAAATCTACAGGGTAGTTCATGGCATCCCAAGGAGGGTTCAGGCCACAGTTTTATGCTAGACCACCTAGGCCATTGTCTTCTTATTCTGCAGCTAGTGCCTCACCACAGTTCCAAGGGTTCAGAGGAAATCAATTTGGTCACAAAAGTGAGAGACAGAGTTTGCGGACAGTGGGGTACCAAGGGCAAGGGAATATGAGCCAATCGAGACCTCCTCGAGAGCCATGCAATAAATGTGGAAGGTATTATTTGGGCGCATGTCGGCTGGGGACCAATGTTGGCTTTTGGTGCGGTATGTCGGGGCATATGATGAGAGAATGCCCACAAAGGGGCATAGGGGGTATGGTACGACCTACGAGGTCATTTGTTGCATTATCATCATTAATGCCTTATTCAGGAAGGGGTGCACAACCAATGGATCGTGTTAGAGGTGATAGAGGAGCCACGAGTTCTAGTGGGGCTCAAAATCGTACGTATGCTCTAGCGGATCGACAAAATTTAGAGGCTTCCCCAGATGTGGTTACGGGTGCGTTTCTATCTTTTCATTTGATTTATATGCCTTAATTGATCCCGGTTCTACATTATCTTATGTTACTCCATTGGTTGCTGGAAAGTTCAAAAGAATACCCGAACTGTTAGTTAAGCCATTTAAAGTGTCCACACCGGTTGGGGAATCTATTATAGCTAGAAGGGTTTATCGAAACTGCATAGTAACTGTTTGTGGTCGTGATACGATGGTTGATCTTGTAGAGTTGGAAATGGTAGATTTTGATGTTATAATGGGTATGGACTGGTTGGCGTCTTGTTATGCCACAATTGATTGCTGCACGAAAAAGGTATATTTCCATTTTCCAAATGAATCAGTCCTTGAATGGAAAGGTAAAATCAGCGCGCCAAGAGGTAGATTTATTTTTTATTTTAAGGTAAGAAGAATGATTTCCAAGGGATACATATATCATTTAGTTAGAGTAAGGGATACAGAAGCGGATCCACCAACTCTTCACGCTGTTCCGGTGGTAAATAAATTTTCTGATGTATTTCCTGAAGATCTTCCAGGTTTGCCTCCTGAACGAGAAGTAGAGTTTGGTATTGATGTAATACTAGGCACCCAACCAATCTCCATTCCTCCATATAGAATGGCCCCGGCAGAATTACGAGAATTGAAAGAGCAATTGAAAGATTTGCTAGAGAAGGGATTCATAAGGCCTAGTATGTCCCCCTGGGGAGCACCAGTGTTATTTGTGCGCAAAAAGGATGGCTCGCTGAGGATGTGTATTGATTATTGGCAATTGAATAAGGTGACTATTAAGAATAAATATCCTCTCCCAAGAATTGATGATTTATTTGATCAGTTATAGGGCACCAAGTGCTTTTCTAAGATTGATTTGAGGTCAGGTTACCACCAAGTAAGGGTCAAAGAGAAGGATATACCCAAGACAGCTTTCCGAACACGGTATGGTCATTATGAGTTTCTAGTTATGTCATTTGGGCTAACAAATGCACCCGCAGCTTTTATGGATTTGATGATAGGGTGTTTAAGCCATTCCTGGATGTATTTGTGATAGTTTTTATAGATGATGTTCTAGTTTATTCTAGATCAGAAGAGGACCATGCCAATCACTTACGACAGGCATTGCAGACTCTTCGTGATTGTAAGCTTTATGTAAAGTTCTCTAAATGTGAGTTTTGGTTAAAGTCGGTGGCATTTTTGGGTCATATTGTATCTAGTGAAGGGATAAAGGTTGATGCTCAAAAGATAGAAGCTGTGAAGAACTGGCCAAGGCCCACAACGCCTACGGAGATTCGTAGTTTTCTCGGGTTGGCCGGTTATTATAGAAGGTTTGTTAAGGACTTTTCTTCCATTTCAGCACCCTTAACCAAGCTAACCCATAAAGCATCCAAATTCCAATGGAATGATGCCCGTGAGAAGAGTTTTCAAGATTTAAAGAACAAGTTGATTTCTACACCCGTGTTGGTACTTCCAGAAGGCACCGAAGGGTATACAGTGTATTGTGATGCTTCCATAATTAGTTTAGGATGTGTATTGATGTAGCATGGTAAGGTAATAGCATATGCTTCTAGATAATTGCGGCCACATGAGAAAAATTATCCTACACACGATCTTTAGCTGGCAGTAGTTATTTTTGCTTTAAAGATATGGCGCCACTACTTATATGGGGTTCATGTTGATATATATACTGACCATAAGAGCTTGCAATATATTTTTAATCAGAAGGATCTAAATTTAAGGCAACGGAGATGGCTTGAACTATTAAAGGACTACGATGTTGATATCTTGTACCATCCAAGGAAAACAAATGTGGTAGCTGATGCGTTAAGTCGTAAGGTTATGATGGCACCTATAGAAAGGCAAGGGATGGTTAAAGATCTTCACCAGTTAGCTAGTTTGGGAGTTCGCCTTCTTGAAACTCCGAATAAAGAGCTTATCGTACATAATGCTGCGGAATCTTCATTAGTAGCTGAAGTGAAAGAGAAGCAATATGCAGATCCTATTTTATTACAGCTTAAGGAGAACGTTCAGAGTGGTGTGACCAAGGCATTTGAGCTTACGCGAGAAGGAGTACTTCAGTGCCAAAATCGATTGTGTGTGCCGGATGTAGACGGGCTAAGAAAGAAGATTATGACGGAGGCACATTTTACAAGGTATTCCATTCATCCAGGATCAACCAAAATGTATCAAGATTTGAAAGATATGTATTGGTGGAATGACATGAAGAAGAGCATTGCAGAATTTGTAGCTGAATGTCCAAATTGTCAAAGAGTTAAAGTTGAGCACCAAAAGCCCGGAGGTTATATGCAATGCATTGATCTTCCAAGCTGGAAGTGGGACATGATCAACATGGATTTCATTATTGGTTTACCTCGTACATCCCAAAAGTTTGATTCTATATGGGTGATTGTTGATAGGCTTACCAAATCCGCACATTTCCTACCAGTTAGGACCACTTACACAATTGAAGAGTATGCGAAGCTGTACATTAAAGAGATAGTCCGATTACATGGAGTGCCAATCTCTATTATATCAGATCGGGGAACCCAATTTACCGCAAACTTTTAGAAGTCTTTTCAGAGGTATTTGGGAACACAAATGAAGTTGAGTACAGCTTTTCACCCTCAAACAGATAGACAAGCAGAACGTACCATCCAAACACTTGAAGATATGCTACGAGCTTGTGTAATAGATTTTAAGGGAAACTGGGATGATCATTTACCTCTTATTGAGTTTGCTTACAATAATAGCTATCATTCAAGTATCAAAATGGCACCATATGAAGCTTTATATGGAAGGAAGTGTAGATCACCAGTAGGATGGTTTGAAGTGGGTGAAACTCTTTTGTTCGGACCGGATCTTGTTTATCAAGCCATAGAGAAGGTTAAAGTAATTCAGCAACGACTGAAAATAGCCCAAAGTCGACACAAGTCATATGCGGATAGTAGAAGGAGAGGGCTAGAGTTTTCTATAGGTGATTGGGTATTTTTGAAGGTATCACCAATAAAAGGGGTAATGAGATTCGGTAAGAAAGGGAAGTTGAGTCCACGTTATATAGGCCCGTATAAGATCACTCGAAGGTTTGGACAAGTTGCATATGAATTAGAGCTACCCCAAGAGCTCTCATTAGTACATCCAGTATTTCATGTGTCAATGCTTCGAAAGTGCATCGCAGATCCATCACATATCACTTCTACTGAGGATGTGCAAATTACGGAAGATCTTACCTATGAGGAAGTGCCTATTGCTATTCTAGATCGCCAAGTTAAGAAGATGAGAAATAAAGAGATAGCATCAGTCAAAGTACGTTGGAGAAATCGTCAAATGGAAGTGATTACATGGGAAGCTGAGGAAGCAATGAAATCTAAGTACCCTCATTTGTTCAAAGATGAAGAGGAAGTTCAAGAAACGGAGTTAAAACATTAACAAGTAAGTTTGTTTTTATATATGCATCGTATTTATGTGATGATGTGTATGTTAATAATTGACTTGAACTTGTTTTGGTTGAATAACTATGCTAACATTCGAGGACGAATGGCCTAAAGGGGGGAAGGATGCAACACCCCGTATTCAAGTACGTGTATTGGCGTATTCAAGTATGTGTATTGGTCTTATTTATATAGAATTAATTTTATTTTATTTTATTTATACCAGAATTTGCCCGTCGATGGTTCCATACGAAGGTTATTGAATAAGCTTTCCAACAATATAAAGATTTCCAAAAACGGATAGGTTTCGGATATAATCGAGCACGTTCGAAACTATAAAACGGTGGCCAAGATATTGGGAATAGTAAATGTGCAGGAAAATTTCCTGCACACAAACTACTGAGGCCAGCCAATTTTTTGGGTCAACTTTGAACGATCATAAGTTCCATAATATAATGAACTGGGAGAGCTGCGACCTATGAAAAGAAAGATATTTGAGTCCTCTTTCCAATGCAATTGGTTTCATCTAAATCCAACGTCTGAGTAAGGATTTATACTCATTTAACTTCAGCCTCTCAAAAACAGATTTTTAGGGTCAACTTCAAACGATCATAACTCCTTGTACAGGACGAACTGGCTGGCCTACATTATATGAAATGAAAGACCTTTGAATTATCTTTCCATCTATACCAATTTCACCCAAATCCGATATCGGAGAAAATATTTATGGTCGATCTACTTTAGCTTATCAAAACAGTCCACCAAAGGATAGATTTGACATTATTTAAATTTTAAAGGCACTTTGGTCATTCCCTATGATATTATGGACGGGAATATGTGTACATATACATGTATATGAGTTCAAAAACTCATTTTCATCATCAATCATTGAGAAATAACAAACCCTAGCCAAATTTGACCTTTAAATTACTTTTGATTCAACCGTAGAAATTCCAAAGTAATCCGATAACTGCGTTTGTCATCTCGAGAGCTTCAAAAGGCACCTATTATTTGTGCAAACAGGATTGCATAATCAAGAGGTGAATTCTAAG